>NC_079196.1:134271102-134571102 GCF_029499605.1 Hyla sarda
CCCTGCTGCTGTCTAAAGGGGGGGGGGGGGGCCCTGCTGCTGTCTAAAGGGGGGGGGGCCCTGCTGCTGTCTAAAGGGGGGGGGGGCCCTGCTGCTGTCTAAAGGGGGGGGGGGCCCTGCTGCTGTCTAAAGGGGGGGGGGGCCCTGCTGCTGTCTAAAGGGGGGGGGCCCTGCTGCTGTCTAAAGGGGGGGGGGGCCCTGCTGCTGTCTAAGGGGGGGGGGGCCCTGCTGCTGTCTAAGGGGGGGGGGGGCCCTGCTGCTGTCTAAAGGGGGGGGGCCCTGCTGCTGTCTAAAGGGGGGGGGGCCCTGCTGCTGTCTAAAGGGGGGGGGGCCCTGCTGCTGTCTAAAGGGGGGGGGGCCCTGCTGCTGTCTAAAGGGGGGGGGGGCCCTGCTGCTGTCTAAAGGGGGGGGGGGCCCTGCTGCTGTCTAAAGGGGGGGGGGCCCTGCTGCTGCCTAAAGGGGGGGGGGGGCCCTGCTGCTGCCTAAAGGGGGGGGGGGCCCTGCTGCTGCCTAAAGGGGGGGCCCTGCTGCTGTCTAAAGGGGGGGGCCCACTGTCTAAAGGGGGGCTGTGGTCTACAGGAGGGCTGTTACTTATGTCTACAGGGGGGCTGCTGCTAATGTCTGCAAGGGGATACTACCTACTATTATAGACAATCTTACAGCAGTCACCTGCACAAACTTGAGTTTATAGGTAGATAGTGCAGGTGACCCAGTTTCTACCCCTGCTCACCATGAGGTCATCGGTCTCACCCTCAATGCAAAATTCCCTGTTCTGCCCAATGGAGAAGAGAGAAATCTTGGCTCATACTACAGCAGCCGACTCCATTGTACACAACAAAGAACCTACATATCATACGGTAAACAGCGCCAGAAATCGCGTCACCCTGGTGTCAGATTCCCTTTAAAATATAAGTACGAGTACTAGAATTAAAGTATCGGTATTCGTACTCTGTCTTAAAAAAATGGTATCGGGACATCCCTAGTTATAGTCCTTATAGATGTAGTTTAATCACCAGTCGGAGCTAGCCCTGCTGCTGAGTCTAGATGCTGAAAAGGCATTTGATAGGCTGGGTTCGCTGTTTAGGTTTGCTTCCCTTCAAGTTTGTCATCTTGGGCTGCCTTTCAGTCTCTACTCAAATTCTTCTGCTTCCATTAAACTCCCCACCAGACGTCTGCAAGTTTACCTCTCTATAACAGGACTCACCAGGGATGACTGCTGTCCCCATAAATTTTTTCTCTCCTTTGTATTAAATGGTCCCCCTCCTCTGTTAAATACCTGAGTTTTCCACACCCTCCAATATGTCTTTATATTTCCCTTCATTATTAAGGGGTCAAAAAAATTCATGATAATGAATGAAGTATTTGAATGTGTCCACATCCTTTTCTGACTTACAGCCCTGGAGATATTGACAGTGAAAAAGTTCTGTATCTTGATCTGTGCTTGCTCTACTGACAGAGCTCTCTGACAGTTTGCACTATTAGTTGCCTTAACTTGTCAGGGCCAGTAGATCAAATCTAAATCTTAACCTGTATTTTTTTTATTTTTGCACTTTCGTTTTTTACTCATCTTCTAATAGCCATAGTGCTTTCAATATTTCACATACAGACTCATAAGCAAATTGTGCTTTGTAATTATATCACTAATTTTTTCACCAAATTTACAGTGAAAAAAAAATGATAAATATGCGGGACAAAATAAAAATGCCATTTTGTAACTTTTGGTGGCTTTCATTTTCTTTAACCTGTTCAGGACGCCGGGCGTATGCATATGCCCTGCATCCCGAGTCCTTAACCCCTTAAGGACGCAAATGTACGTCCTGGTGAGGTGGTACTTAACGCACCAGGACGTACATTTACGTCCTAAGCATAACCGCGGGCATCGGAGCGATGCCCGTGTCATGCGCGGCTGATCCCGGCTGCTGATCGCAGCCAGGGACCCGCCGGCAATGGCCGACGCCCGCGATCTCGCGGGCGTCCGCCATTAACCCCTCAGGTGCCGGGATCAATACAGATCCCGGCATCTGCGGGAGTTCGCGATTTAAATGAACGATCGGATCGCCCGCAGCGCTGCTGCGGGGATCCGATCATTCATAACGCCGCACGGAGGTCCCCTCTCCTTCCTCCGTGCGGCTCCCGGCGTCTCCTGCTCTGGTCTGAGATCGAGCAGACCAGAGCAGGAGATGACCGATAATACTGATCTGTTCTATGTCCTATACATAGAACAGATCAGTATTAGCAATCATGGTATTGCTATGAATAGTCCCCTATGGGGGACTATTCAAGTGTAAAAAAAAAATGTAAAAAAATGTAAAGGTAAAAGTAAAAAAAAAAAGGGAAAAATCCCCTCCCCCAATAAAAAAGTAAAACGTCCGTTTTTTCCTATTTTACCCCCAAAAAGCGTAAAAAACATTTTTTATAGACATATTTGGTATCGCCGCGTGCGTAAATGTCCGAACTATTAAAATAAAATGTTAATGATCCCGTACGGTGAACGGCGTGAACGAAAAAAAATAAAAGTCCAAAATTCCTACTTTTTTAATACATTTTATTAAAAAAAAATTATAAAAAGTGTATTAAAAGTTTTTTATATGCAAATGTGGTATCAAAAAAAAGTACAGATCATGGCGCAAAAAATGAGCCCCCATACCGCCGCTTATACGGAAAAATAAAAAAGTTAGAGGTCATCAAAATAAAGGGATTATAAACGTACTAATTTGGTTAAAAAGTTTGTGATTTTTTTTAAGCGCAACAATAATATAAAAGTATATAATAATGGGTATCATTTTAATCGTATTGACCCTAAGAATAAAGAACACATGTAATTTTTTCCATAAATTGTACGGCGTGAAAACAAAACCTTCCAAAATTAGCAAAATTGCGTTTTTCGTTTTAATTTCCCCACAAAAATAGTGTTTTTTGGTTGCGCCATACATTTTATGGTATAATGAGTGATGTCATTACAAAGGACAACTGGTCACGCAAAAAACAAGCCCTCATACTAGTCTGTGGATGAAAATATAAAAGAGTTATGATTTTTAGAAGGCGAGGAGGAAAAAATGAAAACGTAAAAATTAAATTGTCTGAGTCCTTAAGGCCAAAATGGGCTGAGTCCTTAAGGGGTTAAGGACGTGGGGCGTATGCATACACCTGTGGGAATTCCGGTCCGCGCCGCTAGCCGGTTGGGGACCGGACCGGGATGCCTGCTGAAATTGACATGCGATTTTCTGCGATTGCCGACATGGGGGGGCCATGTTGGCAATCGCAGAAAATCGCATGTCAATTCAGACATGCAATTTTCTGCTATTCCGGGCTGATCGTGCCTCTGGTGACCTGATCACCCGGAAAATAGGGATGATCGGAGCAGTCCGAGACAGCCCCGATCATCCTGAGGGCTAGGAGTGTGGAGAATTGAAAGTGAAAGTAAAGTGATCTTTACTGTGGCTGTCTGGGCATGCTAGGAGTTGTAGATTTGCAACATCTGGAGGGTCACAGTTTGGAGACCACTGTTACAGTGGTGCCCAAACGGTAGCCCTCCAGATGTTGCCAAACTACAACTCAGCATGCCTGGACTGCCCAGGCATGCTGGGAGTTGTAGTTCTGTAACATGTGTCCCTTCAGATTTAGCAATTTTCATGACATTTTTGAAAATTGCTGCTCTACTTTGAAGCCCTCTAATTTTTTCAAAAAGCAAAAATATGTCCATTTTATGATGCCAACATAAAGTGGACATATTGTATTTGTGAATAAAAATAAAATTTATTTGGAATATCCATTTTCCTTACAAGTAGAGAGCTTCAAAGTTAGAAAAATGCAAAATTTTCATTACATTTTGGGATTTTTCACAAAAAAAGGATGCAAGTAACGCCGAAAATTTACCACCAAAATAAAGTAGAATATGCCAGGAAAAAACCCTCCGAATCAGAATATTCGGTAAAAGCGTTTTCGCGTTATTAATTCGTAAAGCGATGGTGGTCAGAATTGTGAAAAAGGGCTCAGTCCTTAAGGGGTTAAAAATGACACATTGGCCCTGTCTGGTTTTTCCAATAACAACCAATCGCAGATCAACTTTCACTTTACAAGAGCTCCTTAAGATATGAAAACTGAGCTGTGGGAAAAAAACAGACAATTAGGGTTTTAAGTGGATTGATAAATCTCTCCGATCATCATTATTTTGTAGGTCTATATGATTAAAACGTTACCCAATTTATATAGGTTGCTTTATTTTACTACTTTTAAAAAATTATAACTTTGTTGTAAATTGGTATGCAAAATGTATCTTTCTGACCCCTTTAACTCCTATTCTTCCACATACCAGGCTGTATGCTGGCTAATTTTTTTGTGCAGTAATCTGTTTCTATCATTACCATTGTAACACTCACCAGACTGATTTTTTTTACTTCATTTCTGGAATATGATGTGCTCAAAAACTCACAATTCTGGGGTTGGGAATTCTTTTACGCTTACACCATTTAAGGTAGGGGATTGATAAGGTTATATTTTCATAGTTGAACTTTTAATAACCCCTTTGGAAAGTGTTAATATGTAGCTTTTTTTAAACACTTTTTTTTAAAGGAGGAATCATATTCCTCATAGAAGTGTGCTCTGTGCTTGATTGATAAAGCCTGCTACAGGAAGGTGCTATCAATTACAGAGCCGTGGCTTCTGCCTGGGGGCTTACCTCTCCCATTTCCGGTCACGGCTTTTAATTTTCCACTTGTACGTCATGGGTCGGATGAGCGGAGGAGACTCCTCATAACCGGGAAATGTCCGCTGCTATTAGCAGCTGATATCTGCCGGTAAAGATGGACATCTGAGATCGCTACAATGTCTGTAATTTAATTGGTTAGATATAGTAGATCTATACAGATCACGGCATTTAAACATTAAATGCAGCTATTCCCTGGTGTCTAGTGGTCCCATAGCCCCCTAGCAATGTAATCTCGAGAGGGCTATGGGAAGGGAAGACCGAGGCCTTCCCTTGTCCTTGGCGTCTTCCATGGCTCTGTGATTGCTTAAAGAATACCTCTCATGATCTTGTTAAATTTTAAAATCCTCCCAGATCACTGCCCTAATCATGATAAACAACCCCCCCGCCATTATTGTTTTAGTTTTCTACCTTGATATTGCTCTGTATATTCTGCTCAGTCATAGTCAGATTCACAGACAGGGAAAGGGTGTTACCCAGCATGCATAACATCTGATCGTACGACATGCAGGCAGGTAGGGACCGCCCATCAACTCAGCTGATCGGGAGCCACTCATTTCACTGTGGGTGTCCAGATCCGCTCCCCTGAGCAATCGGGCTTAGATCTTTTGCATTTTGGACACCACAATCAAATTTCTAACAAACTCAATGTAAGGTAAAACGGCTGTTTAGATGTAGCTGTCCATTTTGACAGCAGCATGTAAAGGGTTAATAGGCAGCTGCCATCGCTGTTCTGTGGCTATTAGCGGCGGCCCTTGGCTATTGAAATCAGGCATAGGCAGATTGGTGCAGAGCTCGTTCCATACACCCTTACCAGTATAACAATGGATCAGATCTGTCATTAACCCCTTCTTGACCCAGCCCATTTTCACCTTCAGGACCTGTGCATTTTTTGAAAATCTGACCACTGTTACTTTAAACATTAATAACTCTGGGATGCTTTTACTCATCATTCTGATTCCGAGATAGTTTTTTCGTGACATATTCTACTTTATGTTATTGGTAAAATTTCACTGATATTTGCATCCTTTCTTGGTAAAAAAATCAAAAAATTTCATGAAAATATAGCATTTTTTAACTTTGAAAGTCTCTGCTTGTAAGGAAAATGGATTTCCAAATAAATTACATATTGATTCACATATACAATATGTCTACTTTATGTTTGCATCAAAAAATTTACAAGTTTTTACTTTTGGAAGACACCAGAGGGCTTCAAAGTTC
The DNA here is from genome assembly GCF_029499605.1 of Hyla sarda. NCBI lineage: Eukaryota > Metazoa > Chordata > Amphibia > Anura > Hylidae > Hyla > Hyla sarda. The sequence goes on from NC_079196.1 coordinate 134,277,029, forward strand.
CGCATCAATTTTCCAATTTTTCTCAAGATTTTCAAAAATCGTACTTTTTCAGGGACCAGTTCAGGTTGGAAGTGGATTTTAAGGGTCTTCATATTAGAAATACCATATAAATTACCCTATTATAAAAACTGCACCCCCCCACCCCCCCAAGTATTCAAAATGACATTCAGTAAGCGTTTTAACCCTTTAGGTGTTTCACAGGAATAGCAGCAAAGTGAAGGAGAAAATTCTAAATCTTCATTTTTTACACTCGCATGTTCTTGCAGACCCAATTTTTTTTATTTTTACAAGGGGAAAAAGGAGAGAAATCACCCTAAAATTTGTAACCCAATTTCTCTCGAGTAAGGAAATACCTCATATATGTATGTCAAGTGTTCGGCGGGCGCAGTAGAGGGCTCAGAAGGGAAGGAGCGACAATGGGAATTTGGAGAGTTTTTCTGAAAGGGTTTTTGGGGGGCATGTCCCATTTAGGAAGCCCCTATGGTGCCAGAATAGTGTACCCCCACATGTGACCCCATTTTGAAAACTACACCCCTCATGGAATTTAATAAGGGGTGCAGTGAGCATTTACACCCCACTGGCGTTTGACAGATATTTGAAACAGAGGACTGTGCAAATGAAAAATTTAATTTTTCATTTTCACAGACCACTGTTCCAAAAATCTATCATACACCAGTGGGGTGTAAATGCTCACTGCACCCCTTATTAAATTCCATGAGGGGTGTAGTTTTCAAAATGGGGTCACAGCCACCCCTGTGCAAATCACCTCAAATGTACATGGTGCACTCTCCCTTCTGGGCCTTGTTGTGCGCCCCCAGAGCACTTTGCGCCCACATATGGGGTATCTCTGTAGTCGGGAGAAATTGCATTACAAATTTTGAGGGTCTTTTTTCCCTTTTACCTCTTGTGAAAATGAAAAGTATAGGGCAACACCAGCATGTCAGTGTAAAAAATTTAATTTTTATACACCAATATGCTGGTGTAGACCCCAACTTCACCTTTTCATAAGGGGTTAAAGAAAAAAAAGCCCCCCAAAATTTGTAAGGCAATTTCTTCCGAGTACGGAGAGACCCCATATGTGACCCAAAACTGTTGCCCTGAAATACAACAGGGCTCCAAAGTGAGAGAGCGCCATGCGCATTTGAGGCCTAAATTAGGGATTTGCATAGGGGTATTCTATGCCAATGATTCCCAAACAGGGTGCCTCCAGCTGTTGCAAAACTCCCAGCATGCCTGGACAGTCAATGGCTGTCCGGCAATACTGGGAGTTGTTGTTTTGCAACAGCTGGAGGCTCCGTTTTGGAAACAGTAGCGTACCAGAAGTTTTTTTGGGGGAGGAGGGCTGTGTAGGGGTATGTGTATGTAGTGTTTTTTACTTTTTATTTTAGGTTAGTGTAAGTGTAGTGTAGTGTATTTAGGGTACAGTCACATGGGCAGAGGTTCACAGCAAGTTTGCCGCTGGGAGTTTGAGCTGCAGCGCAAAATTTGCGCCATCTCAAAATTGCAGCACTCACTGTAAACCTCCGCCCATGTGAGTGTACCCTGGTACATTCACATTGGGGGGAGGGGGCAAACATCCAGCTGTTGCAAACTCCGAGCATGCCCTTTGGCTGTCCGTGCATGCTGGGAGTTGTAGTTTTGCAACAGCTGGAGGCACACTGGTTTGGAAACACTAAGTTAAGTAATAAACTTTCAAGTGTTTTGCAACCAAACTTAGTGTTTCCAAACCAGTGTGCCTCCAGCTGTTGCAAAACTACAACTCCCAGCATGCATGGTCTGTCAGTGCATGCTGGGAATTATAGTTTTGCAACAATTGCAACAGCTGGAGGCACTGAAGTAGGAAACGGACAATGTTTCCCAACTAGCATGCCTCCAGTTGTTGCAAAACCAACTCCCAGCATGCTTAGACATGCTGGAAGTTGTAGTTCGGCAATATCTGAAGGATCAGATGTTGCCGAACTACAACTTCCAGCATGCTTGGGCAGTCTGGTATACTGGGAGTTGTAGTTTTGCAACATCTGGAGGTCCACAGTTTGGAGACCACTGTATAATGGTCTCCAATCTGTGCTCTTCCAGATGTTACAGAACTACAACTCCCAGCATGCCTGGACAGACTGAGCATGCTGAGATTTGTAGTTTTGCAACATCTGGAAGAGCACAGATTGGAGACCATTTATACAGTGGTCTCCAAACTGTGGACCTCCAGATGTTGCAAAACCAACTCCCAACATGCACAGAAAGCCAAAGGCTGTCTAGGCATGCTGGGAGTTGCAGTTTTGAAACTCCCAGAGGCAGCGGTGAGATCGCTTTACGGCGAGCTCACTGCTGGCAATGAAGATGCCGCCCTGCTGCCGGAAACTCACCGCCGGGACGCACCATCGCCGGGACCGCCTGGAGGACGCCGCTCGCGACACCGCATGGTCGGGTAAGTGACGCCGGGGGACGGGTAAGGGACACTTAGCAGAGCGGTGTGTGTCCCGATCCCCGTGATCGGGACACACACACCACGCTGCTAAGTATTCTGATATTCAGTATTCAGATTTGACTAGCTGATAGCAGCGATCGTTGGGGGGGGGGGGGATGAAACCCCCCGTGGTGCGCATGGTAAGATGGCTGGCTATCAGTGATAGCCACCATCTTACCGGGCGCTGCGGGATGCCGCGAGTAGCGGCAAAAATGTTCACGACGTACCTGGTACGTCATAGGTCGGGAACACCTTCCCACTCATGACGTACAGGTATATCATAGGTCGGGAAGGGGTTAATCGGCGGCGGCGGTGTGGATGACATGCGGCTAGCTCCCTGCTGCAGACTACAGAAGCCGGTGAGTTGCCTAGCAACATCTGGAGGGCTACAGTTTGAGACCACTATACAGTGGTCTCTAAACTGTAGCCCAACAGATGTTGCAAATCTGCAAATCCCAGCATGCACAAACAGCAAAAATAGCTGTATCGGCATGCTGGGAGTTGTAGTTGCGTACCTCCTGCTGTTGCATAACCCCATTGCAACAGCTGGAGGCACACTGGTTGGAAAATACTGAGTTAGGTAACCGAACCTAACTGAAGGATTTCCAACCAGTGTGCCTCCAGCTGTTGCAAAAGTACAACTCCGAGCATGCACGGTCTGTCAGTACATGCTGGGAGTTGTAGTTTTGAAACAGATGGAGGTTTACCCCCCCACGTGAATGTACAGGGTACATTCACAAGGGGGAGTTTACAGTGAGTTTTCTGCTTCAAGTTTGAGCTGCCGCAAATTTTTCGCCACAAACTCCTAGCGAGAAACTCTCCGTAAACGCCCGCCAGTGCGAATGAACCCTAAAAACACTACACTAACATATAAGGGTAAAACACTAAATATACACCCCCTTACACTTCCCCCACCCCAATAAAAATGTAAAACCTATTGTACGTCAGTCTTTCCAAAACTGAGCCTCCAGGTGTTGCAAAACAATTCCTAGCATTTCCGGACAGCCACTGACTGTCCAGGCATGCTGGGAGTTTAGCAACAGCTGGAGGCACCCTGCTTGGGAATCACTGGCGTAGAATACCCCTATGTCCATCCCTATGCAATCACTAATTTAGTCCTCAAAAGCGCATGCCGCACTCTCACTTCGGAGCCCTGTCGTATTTCAAGTTAACAGTTTAGGGCCACATATGGGGTATTTCCGTACTCGGGAGAAATTGCACTACAAAGTTTGGAGAGCATTTTCTCCTTTTCCTCCTTATGATAAGGAAAAGTTGGGGGCTACAGCCTGTTAGTGTAAAAAATAATGTTTTCTATACTAACATGCTGGTGTTGCCCCATATTTTTTATTTTCACAAGCGGTAAAAGGAAAATAAAAAAGACCCCCAAAATTTGTAATGCAATTTCTCCCGAGCACGGAAATACCCCATATGTGGGCGTAAAATGCTCTGCGGGCGCACAACAAGGCTCAGGTGGGAGAGCGCAATGGGGGAGATTTATCAAAACCTGTGCAAAGGAAAAGTTGTCCAGTTGCCCATGGCAACCAATCATCTCGCTTCTTTCATTTTTAACAAGGCCTCTGCAAAATGAAAGAAGGGATCTGATTGGTTGCTATGGGCAACTGGGCAACTTTTCCTCTGCACAGGTTTTGATAAATCTCCCTCAATATCTACATTTGAGGCCTAAATTGGTTATTTGCATAGGTGTGGCTGATTTTAAAGCAGTTCTGACAAACGCAAAAAAATACCTACATGTGACCCCATTTTGGAAACTACACTCCTTACAGAATGTAACAAGGGGTACAGTGAGCCTTAATACCCCACAGGTGTGAAGAATTTCATAAAATTTGGATGGGAAAATGAAAAAAAAAAAATGCTGGTGTTACCTTAAATTTCTCCTTTTCACAAGGGAAAATAGGAAAAAAAAAAGTGCCCCAAAATTTGTAACCCCATTTCTTCTGAGTATATAAATACCCCATATGTGGATGTAAAGTGCTCTGTGGGTGCACTACAATGCTCAGAAGAGGGCCATTGGGCTTTTGAAGAGAAATTTTGTCCGGAATTGAAGGCCACGTGTGTTTACAACGCCCCCATAGTGACAGAACAATGGACCACCCCACATGTGACCCCATTTTGCTAACTAAACCCCTCATGTAATGTAATAAGGGGAGCAGTGAGCATTTATGCCCCACAGGTGCCTGACAGATCTTTCGAACAGTGGTCCGTGAAAGTGAAAAATTTCATTTTTCATTTGCACAGCCCACTGTTCCAAAGATCTGTCAAATGCCAGTGGGGTGTAAATACTCACTGCACCCCTTATTAAATTCTGTGAGGGGTGTAGTTTCCAAAATGGGGACACATGTTGGGGGGGTCCACTGTTCTGGAACCACGGGGGGCTTTGTAAACTCACATGGCCCCTGACTTCCATTCCAAACTAATTCTCTCTCCAAAAGCTCAATGGCGCCGCTCCTCTTCTGAGCATTGTAGTGCTTCTGAGCATTGACATCCACACATGGGGTATTTCCATACTCAGAAGAAATGGGGTTAAAAATTTGGGGGTTCATATTCTCCTAGTACCCCTTGTAAAAATGTAACATTTAGGGAAAAACCAGCATTTTAGTGAAAATATTTTTTTCTTCATTTATACATCAGACTAACAAAAAGTCGTCAAACACCTGTGAGGTGTTAAGGCTCACTGTACCCCTTGTTTTGTTCCTTGAGGGGTGTAGTTTCCAAAATGGTATGCCATGTGGGGTTTTCTGCTGTTTTGGCACCATAGGGGCTTCTTAAATGCAACATGCCCCCCAAAAACCATTTCAGCAAAATTCACTCTCCAAAATCCCATTGTCGCTCCTTCCCTTCTGAGCCCTCTACTGCGCCCACCGAACACTTGACATACACATATGAGAGAGAAATTGGGTTACAAATTTGGGGGGCTTTTTCTCCTATTACCCCTTGTAAAAATTCAAACACTGGGTCTACAAGAACATGCGAGTGTAAAAAAATGAAGATTTTGAATTTTTTCCTTCACTTTGCTGCTATTCCTGTTAAACACCTAAACACTTACTGAATGTCATTTAGGATAATTTGAGGGGTGCATTTTTTATATAATGGGGTCATTTGTGGGGTATTTCTAATATGAAGGCCCTTCAGCTGTGGTGCTGGAAAGGGTGCAGAGACGCACGACTAAACTAATATGGGGCATGGAACATCTTAGCTATGAGGAGCGATTAAAGGAGTTACAATTGTTTAATCTTGAGAAGAGACGTTTAAGGGGGGATATGATAAACGTATATAAGTATATAAACGGCCCATACAAAAAATATGGAGAAAAACTGTTCCAGGTTAAACCCCCCCCCCCCCCAAAGGACGAGGGGGCACTCCCTCCGTCTGGAGAAGAAAACGTTTAGTCTCAAGGGGCGACACGCCTTCTTTACCCATGAGAACTGTGAACTTATGGAACAGCCTACCTCAGAAACTTGTCACAGCAGGAAAAATTAACAGCTTTAAAACAGGATTAGATATGTTCGTGGAACAAAATAACAGACGAAGAAGAAATATAAAATCCCATCCCTTCCCCAATATCGTGCCACACCCCTACCCTTCAATTCCCTGGTTGAACTTGATGGACATATCTCTTTTTTCGACCGTACTAACTATGTAACTATGTAACAAATTCACTTAAACTGAACTGGTCCCTGAAAAATTCTGATTCTGAAAAATGTGGGGAAAATTGGAAAATTGCTGCTGAACTTTGAAGCCTTTTGATGTCTTCTAAGAGTAAAAACATGTCAACTTTATGATTAAAATATAAAGTAGACATATTGTATATGTGAATGAATATATAATTTATTTGGAATGTCTGTTTTCCTTACAAGCCGAAAGCTTCAAAGTAAAAAAAATGCAAAATTTTCTATTTTTTCATAAAATTTTTGAATTTTTCACGAAGAAATGATGCAAGTATCGACAAAAATTTACCATTATCATGAAGTAGGATATGTCACGGAAAAACAATCTTGGAATCAGAATGAAAAGTAAAAGCATTTTAGAGTGATTAATGCTTAAAGTGACAGTGGTCAGATGTGCAAAAAATGTCCAGGTCCTACACTTAAAATTGGCTGGGTCCTTAAAAGGATAATATGCAAATCAGAGGAAATCAACAGTATGGAGTCACTTGAACGAAAAACAAAAAGGATAGTGGCAGCTGTTGAACCATTGTATTGAATGCACTGATTAATTTTATTAAAGGGGTACTCCAGTGGTAGACATGTTTTTCCGTTTTTAATTTACCCTATTTGTCTTGTTTCATTTCTATTCTTGTTGTTTAGCCTACCCTATTTCCGTTCTTTGTTGTCTTTTTATTCCCCACTTTGTTTTCCTATCTTTGCTTATATTTCCTGTTTCTTGCTGTGCTGAAAATTACAAATCCCAGCATGCCACATGCCTTGCTGGTTTGGGGCGGCTCCTTTTTTGTTTGTTTGTTTTCCGCCCTTTACCCATCCTACTATTTTCCCGGGTCGGCCCCCTTATACACAGCACACTAATCAGCCCTGGTTGGGATACACTGGCATATACACACAAAAGGGACTACAACTTCCAGCATGTGTCATTCAGGAGTCTTCAGTCAGTGGTAGTGCCTCTGTAGTCTCCTGGGGGTTGTAGTTCACCACACCTCTATAGGGCAATACACCAGTGTTTCCCAACCAGGGTGCCTCCAGGTGTTGCAAACCTACAACTCCCAGCATGCCCTGACAGCCTTTGGGCATGCTAGGAGTTGTAGTTTTGCAACAGCTGGAGGCACACTGGTTGGGAAACACTGGTGTAAAATCATGTGTATGCTGAATAGGCTAGAACAGTTTCCCAACTAGTGTGCCTCCAGCTGTTGCAAATGTGCAACTACCAGCATGCCCAAAGTCTGTCAGGACATGCTGGGAGTTGCAGTTTTGCAACAGCTGGAGGCACACTGGTTTGGAAACGCTAGCATACACACACACACACAACAGGGACTACAACCTACAACTCCCAGCATGTGTCATTCAGGAGCCCCCTCCCCTCCCCCTTCACATATAGAGATCAAGTATGAGATTTCTTCCCCTGCAGTCTGTACATCCCCGGAACGTGCACCTTGTAATCCTTCCCTTCAGATAACACATTTATCTTCTGTGTTCCGTTCTTCCTGTGCAGACCTGGGGGGGGGGGGGGGGGAGAGCTGTGTACTATGGCTTCTCATGCAGAACTCTGCGAGGGGGGCGTGGCTCATTTCTGCCATGCAGACAGAGAGAAAAAAAAAAAAGAGCTCTGATGTCTTGTCCACAAGAGATTCAGAACATGGTGGATGACAGTAAATGAAAATCCTCTGAACTACAGAACTTCCTGCCCAACAAACAGGTAAGCAAACACACACATGCTGCCAAAACATAGAACACATCTATATTGCAAAAAAACTAAACTTACAAAGAAGATGCCATATAGTCAAAATAATTAACCACCGGAGTACCCCTTTAAGGATTATTTAGTGGAAAATCTCACAAAAAAGTGCTGGGAGTTTACCGAGCAAAAAATTTAATCTCTCGCTTGCTCTACTAATTGTCTGGAGCCCTGCTGAATGCACTGTTTGACCTGCTAAATGACGAGTTGTACTAGCACAAAACTTGTACAAAATCACTTGTCTATGGAGTGATAAAAATCTAGTCCACCTTGCCTGCTTTATTAACTATTAAGTAAAAACTTTCTGTCGTATTGTGTGGTCATCGGAAGGAAAATTGAAGCCCTTCGTTTGAAGGGGAACTCTGCCTGAAAACATCTTATCCCCTAAGAAAGTTAAACAGATTTGTAAATTACTTCTATTTAAAAAATCTTAATCCTTTCAGTACTTATGAGCTTCTGAAGTTAAGGTTGTTCTTTTCTGTCTAAGTGCTCTCTGATGACACGTGTCTCAGGAACCGCCCAGTTTAGAAGCAATCCCCATAGCAAACCTCTTCTAAACTGGGCAGTTCCCGAGACACGTGTCATCAGACAGCACTTAGACAAAAGAACAACCTTAACTTCAGAAGCTCCTATGTACTGAAAGGAATACGTTTTTTTAATAGAAGTAATTTCCAAATCTGTTTAACTTTCTGGAGCCATATATATATTTATATATAAAAATAAAAAAAAGTTTTCCTGGATAACCCCTTTAATTTCACACTTAAGTGGGGTAACTGTATTTCACTAGAAAATAAAATGGGAATAATACAGAACTCTCTTAGATAAGGAAGGTAGATTTTTTTTCTTACACAGGAAGTTGGAGAATTTAGTTTGTGTAGTAGGGATTCATTAGGGTTATAACTTTATGGACTCTGGTCTTTTTTCAACCTTATGAACTATGTTACTACGAACTATGTTTTAGCTTTTGTATACATATCTCCCTCTTATTCATCCAAGGATGATATGAATTGTGTTATGGAGGAGGAACTAGACAGAATAAGATTAAAAAGAGTAGTCAGCATGCCGAGTCAAACACCTGTGGAGGATCCAGAATCCCAAGGTAAAAACATTTTTTTTTCTCTTCTTGTTTAAATAAAACTTGCCAGACTATGTATGTCCCGCAATCCAGCATAGATAAAGTTATTATCAGTTATCTACCCCAATGCATGTGTGATTATTCTGCTTTAGAGATCATCAATGCCGGTGATTAAGATAGAGAGGGTATAAGGAAATTATATATATAATATATATATATATATTATATATATATATATATATATATATATATATATATATATACATACACACACATATATATATATATATATATATATATATATATATATACACACACACACACACATATATATATATATATATACACACATATACATATATACACACACTGCTCAAAAAAAAAAATAAAGGGAACACAAACACAACAACGTAACTCACCATGTCAATCACACTTCTGTGAAATCACTCTGTCCACTCAGGAAGCAACACCGATTGACAATTTCACATGCGGTTGTACAAATGGAACAGACAACAGATGGAAGTTATAGGCAATAAGTACGACACCACCAATAAAGGAGAGGCTCTTCAGGTGGTGACCGCAGACCACTTCTCAGTTCCTATGCTTCCTGGTTGATGTTTTGGTCATTTTTGAATTCTTGCGGTGTTTTCACTCCAGTGGCAGCATGAGACGGAGTCTACAACCCTCAGGTAGTGCAGCTCATGCAGAATTGCACATTAATGCGAGCTTTGGCAAGAAGGTTTGCTTTGTCTTTCAGCGTAGTGTCCAGAGCATGGAGGCGCTTCCAGGAGACAGGCCAGTACATTAGGAGAAGTGGAGGAGGCTGTAAGAGGGCAACAACCCAGCAGCAGGACCACTACCTCCGCTTTTGTGCAAGGAGGAGCAGGAGGAACACTGCCAGAACCCTTTCAAAATGACCTCCAGCAGGCCATAAATGTGCATGTGTCCACTCAAACGGTCAGAAACAGACTCCATGAGGAAGGTAATAGGGCTTGATGTCCACAGGTGGGGTTTGTGCTTTTGCCAGAGAACACCAAGATTGACAAACTCGACACTGGCTCCCTGGGCTCTTCACAGAGGAAAGCAGGTTCACACTGACCACATGTGACAGACATGACAGTGTCTGAAGATGCCATGTAGAACGTTCTGCTGCCTGCAACATCCTCCAGTATGACTGGTTTGGCGGCGGGTCAGTAATGGTGGTGGGTGGCATTTCTTTGGGCGCTTGCCATGTGCTTGCCAGAGATAGCCTGACTGCTGTAAAGAGATGAGATCCTCAGACCCCTTGTGGGACCATATGCGTGTGCGGTTGGCCCTGGGTTCCTCCTAATGCAAGACAATGCTAGACCTCATGTGGCTGGAGTGTGACAGCAGTTCCTGAAAGAGGAAGGCATTGATGCTGTGGACTGGCCCATCCGTTCCCCAGATCTGAATCCGATTGAGCACATCTGGGACATCATGTCTCGCTCCATCCACCAACGCACCACAGACTGTCCAGGAGGAGTTGGCAGATGCTTTAGTCCAGGTTTGGGAGGACAAACCTCAGGTGACCCACCGCCACCTCATCAGGAGCATGCCCAGGCATTGCAGCGAGGTCATACGGACACGTGGAGGCCACACACCCTACTGAGTCTCATTCTGATTTGTTTTAAGGACATTACATCAAAGTTGGATCAGCCTGTAGTGTGGTTTTCCATGTTGATTTTGAGTGAGACTCCATATCCAGACCTCCATAGGTTGATAAATTTGATTTCCATTGATAATTTTTATGTGATTTTGTTGTCAGCACATTAAACTATGTAAAGACAAAGTATTTCATAAGATTAATTCAGTTATATCTAGGATGTGTAAGCTTAGTATTCCCTTTATTTTTTGAGCAGTGTACATATACATACACAAACATATATATTGTGATTGAAAAAGATCAACTTCCAGGGTTAGTGTGTGAAGAAATCAGTTTTGATCGAAAACTAAATATATATTAAGTGGAGATGGGGTCGTAAAGGCCATATCTTTACTTAATACTGATAAAGATCCTTGCCAAAAGCCCAAGCCATCAGGCTACAGAGGGTGGTTGGGGTAATGCCACTCCGGTGTCCTGTGCCTGTTTTACTATCATGTATGGCTAAGTATATACTTGTGATTATGCCTCTCTGCACTATAGCATTGTTTACATCCGCTTGCTGCTATGCATATGTTGAATGCTAGTCTTCTTATGAATTATGCACTAGACACTTTATAGAGGATACCTGAGTCACACTCTGAGTTTGAGCAGCAATATTCAAATTTTTCACAACATTTTCAAAATCGCAATTTTCCAGGGACCAGTTCAGTTTTGAAGTGCATTTGTAGGGCCTTCATTTTAGAAATACGCCATAAATGACCCCCATTATAAAAACTGCACCCCTCAAAGTATTCACAGTGACATTCAAAAGGTTTGTTAACCCTTTAGGTGTTTCACAGGAACAGCAGCAAATTGAAGGAGAAAATTCAAAATCTTCATTTTATACACTGGCATGTTCTTGTAGACTCAATTTTTGAATTTTTACAAGGGGTAAAAGGAGAGAAATCTTCCTAAAATGTGTAACCCAATACCTAATGTGTATGTCAAGTGTTCGGCGGGTGCACTAGAGGGCTCAGAAGGGAAGGAGCGACAGTGGGATTTTGGAGTTTTTCTGAAATGGTTTTTGGGGGGCATATCATTTAAAGGGGTATTCTGCCCCTAGACATCTTATCCCCTATCCAAAGGATAGGGAATAAGATGTCAGATCGCCGCAGTCCCGCTGCTGGGGACCCCCGGGATCCCCGCTGCAGCACCGCGCTATCATTACAGCACAGAGCGAGTTCGCTCTGTGCGTAATGACAAGCGATACGGGGGACGGAGCAGCGTGACGTCATGGCGCCGCCCCTCGTGACATCACGGCCCATCCCCTTAATGCAAGTCTATGGGAGGGGGCGTGACGACCGCCACGCCCCCTCCTATAGACTTGTATTGAAAGGGGCGGGCTGTGACATCACGAGGGGTGGAGCCGTGACATAACGATGCTCCGGCCCCTGTACCGCCCATCATTACGTGCAGAGCGAACTCGCTCTGTGTTGTAATGATAGCGTGGTGCCGCAGCGTGGATCCCAGGGGTCCCCAGCAGCGGGACCGCGGCGATCTGACATCTTATCCCCTATCCTTTGGATAGGGGATAATATGTCTAGGGGCGGAATACCCCTTTAAGAAGCCCCTTTGCTGCCAGAACAGCAAAAAAAAATAAAAAAAATAAAAAAGCCCACATGGCATACTATTTTGGAAACTACACCCCTCAAGGAACGTAACAAGGTACAGTGAGAGCCTTAACACCTCACAGGTGTTTGACGACTTTGTTAAAGTTGGATGCTTAAATGAAAAAAAATATTTTTCACTTAAAAGGTAATAGGAGAAAATGCCCCCAAAATTTGAAACCCCATTTCTTCTGAGTATGGAAATACCCCATGTTTGGACGTCAAGTGCTCTGCTACAATGCTCAGAAGAGGAGGTGCGCCATTGATCTTTTGGAGAGTAAATTTGTTTGAAATGGAAGTCAGGGGCCATGTGCATTTACAAATCCCGCCGTGGTGCCAGAAGAGTGGACCCCCCCCACATGTGACCCAATTTTAGAAACTACACCCCTGACAGAATTTAATAAGGGGTGCAGTGAGTATTTACACCCCACTGGCGTTCGACAGATCTTTGGAACAGTGGGCTGTGCAAATGAAAAATTACATTTTTCATTTTCACGGACCACTATTCCAAAAATCTGTCAGACACCTGTGGGGCGTTAATGCTCACTGTACCCCTTATTACATTACATGAGGGGTGTAGTTTCCAAAATGGGGTCACATGCTGGAGGGGGTCCATTGTTCTGGCGCTATGGGGGCTTTGTAAACACACGTGGCCTTCCATTCCAGACACATTTTCTCTTCAAAATCCCAATGGTGCTCCTTCTCTTCTGAGCATTGTAGTTCACCAGCAGAGCACTCTACATCCACATATGGGGTATGTTCTTACTTAGAAGAAATGGGGGTTACAAATTTTGGGGGGCTTTTTTCCTATTTTCCCTTGTGAAAATGAAAAATTTAGGGTAACACCAGCATTTAAGTGAAATTTTTTATTCCCCCCCCATTTTTCCATCCAACTTTGAAGAATGTTCATTAAACACTTGTGGGGTGTTAAGGCTCACTATACCCCTTGTTATGTTCTGTTAGGGGTGTAGTTTGCAAAATGTGGTCACATGTGGGTATTTTATTTTTGCGTTTATGTCAGAACCGTTGTAAAATCAGCCACCCCTGTGAAAATCACCAATTTAGGCCTCAAATGTACATAGTGCACTCTCACTCCTGAGCTTTGTTGTGCGTCCGCAGAGCATTTTTACCTTTTAACGCTGTTGCAAAACTACAACTCCCAGCATGTACTGATTGCAGAAGGGCATGCCGGGAGATGTAGTTGTGTACCTCCAGCTGTTGCGTAACTACAACTCCCAGCATGCCGAGACAGCTGTTTGCTGTCTGGGCATGCCGGGAGTTGTTGTTTTGCAACATCTGGAGGGCTACAGTTTAGAGACCACTGTATAGTGGTCTCAAACTGTAGTCCTCTGAAGGTTGCTAGGCAACTCACCAGCTTCCGTAGGGTCCAGGGAGCCAGCCGCACGACATCGCCGCCCGCCGATCTCTGCCCGCAGTCTACGCCGATGGGTAAGTGGACCTTCGGCGTGGGTCCTTGTCGTTTTCCCCGTTCTTCCTCACCTATTGTTGGTGGTCAGAACGGGGAAACCCCAAGTTAACAACAACAACCCCCCCGGTCTGCTATTGGTCGTCGCGTCTACACGACCAATAGCAGGGATAGGAGGGGTGGCACCCCTGCCACCTCACTCCTATCCCTGTAGGGGGATCGTGGGTGTCTTGGACAACCCCAATCCCCCTTATTTTCCGGATCAACACAGACCCATATGACCCGGAATCGGCGCAAATTGTCAGTATGAGTTCACGCTGACATTTAGGGGGTGCTGGGTTCTAATGACCCATTAACGCAAAGACAAGTTCCCTCTGAACACCTGACTAGTTATGTAAGGTCTCGGGCCGAACTGCAACCTGGCAAAACATGCGACCGTCATTTAGAACAACTTTTGACATATTGCCCATAAATGACAAAAGTGGAGATTGCATCCAGTCTCAGTCCCTAAACTTGCTACGATCATGAGTTATAAGCTAGTGAAGTACACTACACTCCCCGAATGGGATAAATCCAACCTTTTCATGCCATAGACTGATGCAGTGAAAAAGTTCGATTTGATTGACAACAGGGTGTGAGGCACAAAATGCAACACACTTCACTCGGCTGTAACAGATGATCACAGCGAGACTAAGGACTGAAATTTGCAACAAATAACCCAAAGAGGGGTTAACCAAAAATCCTCTTATAACAGGTGTCAAAACGAACATCAAAAGGGAGATTTATCAGAAGAAAAGTTGATCAGGTGCCCATAGTAACCCATCAGCTCGCTTCTCTAAAAAAATGAAAGCAGCAATCTGGTTGTTATGGGCAACTTTTCCTCTGCACAGGTTTTAATAAATCGCCCCCCAAAACCTTTATTCTGATCTTCATTTAAATTGAGTGTTCAGGTGAGTGACAGGTATTTTATGGCAAGAATTGAGGCTTTCATTATGCAACATTATATTTATATATGCATGTTTTTGGCTCTCCTATATTGATTTTGTCTTTTTTTTTTTTTTTGTCTCTGTACCACTAATTGTGACCTTTCTTCATTTTTCCTATTGATGTTTCCTATATGTTCCTTTTCTTCCAGCTTACACACAATATATTATAAAGAAGCGAGCAGTTAAGGTTTTATCTTCTAGAGTTAAAGGGGTACTCCGGCGCTAAGGATAGGGGATTAGATGCCTGATCGAGAGGATCCCACCGCTGGGGACCCCGTGATCTTGCACACAGCTGTCACGCCCCCTCCCATAGGCTTGCATTGAGGGGGCGGGGTGTGACATCATACGGGGGCAGAGCCGTGATGTCACAACGCTCCATCCCCGTGATCGCCAGTAATCAGACCCAGAGCGAACACGCTCCGAGGACTGATTCTTAACGGGGTGCTGCGTGCAAGATCGAGGGGGTCCCAGGCGGCGGGACCCCCGCGATCAGGCATCTTATCCTTTGGATAGGGGATAAGATGTCTTAGCGCCGGAGTACCCTTTAAGCCAAGCTCCTTTGATACCTACACTAGCCAATCTTCCCCCGAGGAGGCAGTTTCTTCAGACCAGTAAGAGTTCAGCCAATGAGGATGTCTCAGATGAGGGGGATGAACTACATGCTGATAATTCAGAATCCATCATTCTGGATAACTTTAGTGTACCTTATTTTGAAGGTGTCTAAATATTTAAAGAGTACCTTTCACCAAATAAACTTTTCTAAACTAACTCAGGCTATGTTCCCTAACTACTCCTAAAACCCCTCCCACCCTTAAAAAAATTATTTTTAAATACATTCTGAGCTTTAAAAAGCTGTATCTTATCGTTCTTCTTGCTCACATAATGCAATCTCCCTACAGGAGAAAGTGGGCGTTTCCCAGCAGGCATGACATCACTGAAGCCTGCTGGGGACCACTTCTGCCCTCACATCGTTGTAGTGCTGTGATTAATAGAACACCTCAAGCTCTGTGCAACTTTCAGTGAGGCTCTGTCCAGCTGTCAATCAAGCTAAGTGCAGAGAACCACTTCCTAAGTTTTGTCTCCTCCCGGCCTGGCAGGAGACCAAACTCGCTTTATTAATTGTGGCAGGGAACAGAAGAGAGCCCCCTAGTTGCCGTCGTTTTTTTCTATTACATTTTAAAGATATTTATGTTGATAATTTTAAAAGCAAGTCAATGGGAAAGTATCTGCTAATTACACAAGGAACACTATAAATGTTTACAGTTCAGCTATTTCTATCATGCTCCAGTTCACGCTACGCCTTTAAGGAAACATCCTTTGATATGTAAATTGATTAATAGTATTAAGTTTAGAAGACCTCCTTTACCGAAATACCAATCCACTGGGGATGTTAACGTTGTCCTAAATGTACATATATCATGAGGAGACAATTAACTTCTTCCATTAAACTTATTATCCTTCAGACTCAGTTTTATTGTGTCATTTCTTTAAGGAGGGTTTCGATAGTTAGAGCTTTAGATATATCTGGGAGAAAATTTTTCCCCCTTTTTTGACATATATGTCAAGAAAAAAAAAAAGCATTTAAGTTGCTAAAACAGGACAGCAGTGAAGAAGCATGAAAAAGCTAGTGATAAAAATGTAGAATATGTAAAAAAAAAATGATAAAAGCTGCATAAGTGAAAACAAAGACACATTGTCAAGGAGCGTAAAACTAACCTCAAAATGTTCTTTAACTATATAAATAGCAAAAAGGTTAAAAATGAAAGTGTTGGCCCTTTAAAAAATGAGGAAGAAATAAAACGGGGATCAAGAAAAAGCAAATATATTAAAAACAGAGTCTTCTCCATTGTATTCACAGAGGAAAATGAAATGCCAGGTGAAATACAGCGAGATAAGAAACTCCCCAGTACAGGTCACCTGTCTAACCCAGGAAGAAGAAGAACAGCCTACAAAAAAAAAATCTAAATAGACAAATCACCAGGTCCAGATGGTATTCACCTCTAAGGGAGTTAAATGGGCACTGTCAGATACAAAAACTTTTGATATGTTGTAAAGCATGCAAAACCAATAGGTTTTGCTATTGCTTTCATTAGAAAATTTTCAGTATTTCATACTTACATACTAATCCTGCTGTGTCCATGTGTCATCACATATATCATGGACACACTTCCTTGATTGACGGTTGAGAGCGCAGGGCTAACAGCTGGAGGAAAAATCCTCCCACTGTCCGCTTGTGTCCCACTACTCTGTCAGTGAGGACAAGCCGGGAGTTGTAGTTTTGCTAATGCTAGGGTAGATGTGAGCAGACAGCATACTGAGGGAGGGGGCGGAGACCTGCACAGTGATGCCAAATTAAAAAAAAAGTAATAAAAAATAAAGGTGCTAGACACATAAAAATTAGATGTACATGGTCAGCATTAGCATTATAAAAAAAAAAAGTTGGATCTGACCGTACGCTTTAAGTAAATTAATAGACATATTTCTAATATTCAAGGGCTCCATAGTGACAGGGACGTTCCCCAGGACTGGCGCATAGCAAATGTGGTGCAAACATTTGAAAAAGGGGTCAAAAAATTACCCCGGGAATTATAGGCCTGTTAAACCTCAGTTGTATGTAATTTGTTTGAGAATTTTCTAAGAGATGCTATTTTGGAGTATATTGATAATAAATGTGGGACCCCATATCAGCAAGGGTTAATGAGGGATCGGTCCTGTCAAACCAACCTGAACAGCTTTTATGAGGAAATGAGCTCCAGACTGGACCAATGGGAATTGCTGGATGTCATAGCTTGATTTTTCCAAAACATTTGATATGGTGCCACATAAAAGATTAGTACATAAAATGAGAATGCTTGGGCTGGGGGAGAAAGTATATAAGTGGCTCAGTGAAAGGAGAAAAAAAAAAAAAAAAAAAAAAAAGAGATTGGTTATGAATGGTACTTATTCTGATTGGGTGACTGTTACTAGTGGGGTACCACAGGTGTCAGTTTTCTGTCCTATTCTATTTAATATGTTTATTAATGACCTTGTCGAGGGATTGTATAGTAAAGTAGCAATCTTTGCAGATTCTAAACTCTGTAGAGTGGTTAACACTAGAGATGAGCGAACTTACAGTAAATTCGATTTGTCACGAACTTCTCGGCTCAGCAGTTGATGACTTATCCTGCGTAAATTAGTTCAGCCTTTAAGTGCTCCGATGGGCTGGAAAAGGTGGATACATTCCTAGGAAAGAGTATCCACCTTTTCCAGCCCACCGGAGCACCTGAAAGCTGAACTAATTTATGCAGGAAAAGTCATCAACTGCCGAGCCGAGAAGTTCGTGACGAATCGAATTTACTGTAAGTTCGCTCATCTCTAGTTAACACAAAAGAGGACAGTGCACTGTTACAAATGGATCTAGAAAGGCTTGTGGTTTGGGCTGGGAAGTGGCAGATGAGGTTTAACACTGAAATGTAAGGTTAGACACATGGGGAGGAAAAATCCAGGCTGGGATTATGTATTAAATGTGAGAACACATGGGAGGAAAGACATGGAAAAGGACTTTGCTACAGCTAAATTTACTGTTAACTATACTTCAGACAGTGTTGGGCAGCTGCTGCCATGGCAAATAAAACCATGGGGTGCATCAATAGGGGCATAGATGCCCAAGACAAGGAAATAATTCTATCACTGTACAAATCACTAGTCAGACCACACATGGAATACAGTACAGTACTGGGCACCAGTGTACAAGAACGATATAGTGGAGCTGGAGAGGGTTCAAAGATGGGCAACGAGGCTAATACAGGGAATGGCAGGACTACAGTACTCAGGAAGATTATCAGAATTAGGGTTATTTAGTTTAGAAAAAAGAAGGCTTAGGGGCGACCTAATAACTATGTATAAATATGTCAGGGGCAGTACAGAGAACTCTTCCATGACCTTTTCATACCCAGAACTGTATGTATAACAAGGACATTTTAGGCCCTTATATGTGGTATTACACATCCAAGTTATAAGGTTCTCATGTAACAATAATATATAAAGCGCGCTGATCGAAAATGCGGTTTAACACAGAACGTTTAATTATCCACCGATAAAAAGCTCAAAAATTATATTGTCAAAAAACATACAATTGTGCCGCCATCATAGTGTCCACACTATATTGCAGTATATAAGTACTGATTTTATATGCCTGGACTAATATTGTATCTGTAATCTATGTTCTTATTTAGAGAGGTCTGTACTTCTCTCTCTCTCTCTGTACTGCATCCGATAGAGAAATATTGCACATGTCCATAACCTCAATTGCAACATCCCCATTTATGCACTTGATATATTTGCACACATTCACACAGCATATATAGTCTCAGGTGTAGATACCTCTTATTTTTACAGTTTTTTTTTTATAGGGAAAAGGGGGTGATTCTAATTTTTATTAGGGAAGGGGTTAAATCACATTTAATAACTAACTTTTATTTTTACTTTTTTTATGCAGTGTTATAGGGGCTATATCATTGCATACACTGATTACAGGCACTGTTCAATGCATTTCCATCGATACGTTTTTTGCGCTTGATTGCTCAAGCCTGGATTTCCGGCTTGGAGCAATAAAACTCCGATCGGACAGCCGGGAAGAAGGTAAGGCACCTCTCGCTGTCCTCTCAGCTGTTTGGGACTGCCGCGGTGAAATCGCGATGTCCCGAACAGCTCCGCTGAGCTAGCTGGTATGAATTTCTCGCATTTTAGACACTGCGATCAACTTTGATTGCGGAGTCTTGAGGGTTAATACTGGACATCAGCCCGATCGGCGATGTACGGTATTAACAGGGACCAGGCCGTTATGAAGCGCGCTCAGCTTCTGATCATGCTTCACAGATCAGGAGCTGGCCACAGACGTAAATAAACGTCTGTGGTCGTTAAGGGGTTAATAAAAACCCTGTGGTCCTGAGCTTGCTTCATTGATCTATCCGAAATACCATCAAAGCTACTTCTCTCCTCCTGTGTTCAGATTCAACACGTTTCCCACTTTTAGGTTCATCAGGAATCTTGATTACAACAGCAACTGTTTAGCATAGAAAGCGCCTGCTGTAGTGTGTATCGGACATGACACTGATGGCGGCCATGTGTCCTACTGTTGTGTAAGCTGCTCTTATATCAAAAGCCCAACCCCCTTCTTCACTTACCTGCAATTACTTCACGCTCCTGTCAACTGACGCATGTCCGGTATCTCACCTGGACAGGACGTCAGCTGATCTAGAGTGAGGGCGGGTATGATATGCAAGATCACGGGATTGAGTGAGGTGCTACATCACACCTCGTTTTCATTCACTTTGTCTAGCAACCATTTGTTTGCGTGTCAAGAGTGAACTCCGTATCAGTGCAAGATATGTGATGATTAAATCCTGCGTACTTAAGGACAACTAGGCTTTCTACAGCTTAAAAACGTAGATACCACTTTTTCTCCTGTATCTGTGCGTTATTGCCCGCTCCAATCTCAATGACACATTTGCAGGGAAAAGCCAATAGTTATTATATAAGCCCTCAGCTCATTATGATGCATATCTCACAATACTCTACATTACAGTATATCTAATATTATAGGACGAACTGTAAACTCTAGACAGATCTGGTGCAATTACTATTATAATTATTATTGGCTGCAACTGAATAACGATTAAGTTAAATGTATCGTTGACACTGTATACCATACCGAGATTTTTATGTATGTTTGGCAGACTATGTGGCCAACAATTAATAAAAAATTTCTGATGCTATAATTTACAAAAACATGAGTAGGAAATAAAGTCATTTAGACCCTGGGGCTTAACTGATTGTATTCTAAAAGTCCGTTCCGCCTCTCCAACAACAATTTGTCCTATTTCCCTCTTTTGGGGGGCTCCAATTGTAATCAAGATTTCTGATAAGCCTAACAGCAGGAAACACGTTGAATCTGAATACAGGAGGAGAGAAGTAGCTGTGATGGCATCTCGGTTATATCAATGTAGCAAGCTCTGGACCACAGGTTTTATATTAACATTTCAACACCTTATATGCACATTGCACAGATGGAAGCTAAAATCATATAACCAGCACTTTTTGGGGGAAAGATGCAATATTAACCCTATGTGCAATAATACCACATGTGCAATATAGACTATGTACTGTGCAATCACTGATATGTGCAATAAGACTTTGGACTGTAATTAAGACATATGATGCTATAGACTATATCCATGAGATTTGGGCCTACAAAAGAGAATATCAGGATACTACTTATGGGAGCAGCGCCGTCTTAGTCTATATGAAAGAGAAAATACACATGCGGTGAACAGTTGGAGTTTGTGAGACTGCATGGATACTAACTACACCTGAGACTATATATATGCTGTATGAATGTGTGTGCAACTATATCAAGTGCATATATGAGGATGTTGCAATAGAGATCTATGGACATGGAGCTGACATTGGCCAGGTCAGTGCTGGTAACACATCATGTAATGTACTGAACTGGCTTAATGTAGAGATGGTACAAGGTAAGTTAAGTGATATAAATGTAAGCAAATCCCCAGGACCGGATGGACTACGCCCAAGAGTTCTTAGAGAGGTAAGTTCAGTAATATCTGTACCCCTGTTCATGATATTTAGAGATTCTCTGGTGTCTGGTATTGTGCCAAGGGACTGGCGCAAGGCGAATGTGGTGCCAATCTTCAAAAAGGGCTCTAGGTCTTCCCCAGGAAACTATAGACCGGTAAGTTTAACGTGCATTGTGGGTAAATTGTTTGAAGGACTTATAAGGGATTACATACAGGAATACATAGGGGATAATTGTATTATAAGTGATAGCCAGCATGGGTTTACTAAGGATAGAAGTTGTCAAACCAATCTAATTTGCTTTTATGAAGAGGTGAGTAGAAGCCTTGACAGAGGAATGGCTGTGGATATAGTGTTTCTGGATTTTGCTAAAGCGTTTGATACTGTCCCTCATAGACGTCTGACAGGTAAGTTAAGGTCTTTGGCTTTGGAAATTTTAGTTTGTAACTGGATTGAACACTGGCTCATGGATCGTACCCAGAGAGTGGTGGTCAATGATTCGTACTCTGATTGGTCCCCGGTTATTAGTGGTGTACCCCAAGGTTCAGTACTGGGCCCGCTGTTGTTTAATTTATTTATCAATGATATAGAGGATGGTATTAACAGCTCTGTTTCTATCTTTGCAGATGACACCAAGCTTTGTAGCACGGTACAGTCTATAGAGGATGTGCATAAGTTACAAGATGACTTGGATAGACTAAGTGTCTGGGCATCCACTTGGCAAATGAGGTTCAATGTGGATAAATGTAAAGTTATGCATCTGGGTACTAATAACCTGCATGCATCGTATGTCTTAGGGGGGATTAAACTGGCAGAGTCACTGGTAGAGAAGGATCTGGGTGTACTTGTAGATCACAGACTACAGAATAGCATGCAATGTCAGGCTGCTGCTTCCAAAGCCGGCAGGATATTGTCATGTATCAAAAGAGGCATGGACTCAAGGGACAGGGACATAATATTCCCCCTTTATAAAGCATTGGTACGGCCTCACCTGGAATATGCTGTTCAGTTTTGGTCACCTGTCCATAAAAGGGACACTGCGGAGTTGGAAAGGGTGCAGAGACGCGCGACTAAACTAATATGGGGCATGGAACATCTTAGCTATGAGGAGCGATTAAAGGAGTTACAATTGTTTAGTCTTGAGAAGAGACGTTTAAGGGGGGATATGATAAACGTATATAAGTATATTAATGGCCCATACAAAAAATATGGAGAAAAACTGTTCCAGGTTAAACCCCACCAAAGGACGAGGGGGCACTCCCTCCGTCTGGAGAAGAAAAAGTTGAGTCTCAAGGGGCGACACGCCTTCTTTACCGTGAGGACAGTGAATTTATGGAACGGTCTACCTCAGGAACTGGTCACAGCAGGAACAATTAACAGCTTTAAAACAGGATTAGATACATTCCTGGAACAAAATAAGATTAATGCTTATGAAGAAATATAAAATCTCATCCCTTCCCCAATATCGCGCCACATCCCTACCCCTTAATTCCCTGGTTGAACTTGATAGACATATGTCTTTTTTCGACCGTACTAACTATGTAACTATGTAACTATGTAACTATGTAACTATGTAACTATGTAACTATGTAACTATGTAACTATGACATGTGCAATAGTACAGAGTACCTCTATAATACTGACTATCTGAATTCTCTAAATAAGAACATAGGGGGAGATTTATCAAAACCTGTCCAGAGGAAAAGTTGCCCAGTTGCCCATAGCAACCAATCAGATTGCTTCTTTCATTTTTAACAAGGCCTCTGCAAAATGAAAGAAGCGATCTGAATGGTTGCTATGAGCAACTGGGCAAATTTTCCTATGCACAGGTTTTGATAAATCTCCCCCATAGATTCCAGATACAATATGAGTCCCGGCATATAAAAAAAAGTACTTATATACTGCAATACATTTTCTATCAGTGCGATATAACAAGGGGGCATCCTCTTTGTTTAGCAGAAAGAAGGTTTCTACACCAGCACAGATGTGGGTTCTTCACTTTAAGAGCAGTGAGTATGTGGAATTATCTGCCTGAGGAGGGGGTCATGGTGAACTCAGTTCAAAAGGGGCATGGATGCATTTCTGGAGGGTAATATTACAGGTTATGGATGCTAGATTTGTAGGGATAGATCTGGGGATTTGGAGTCAGGAATGAATTTTTACCTCTAGTATGAGGGTTTTTTGCCTTCCACTGAATCACCTCAGTAGGGACTCATTAGGGATAGAGGTTGAACTTTAAGGCCTCAGACGCACAAAAACAAACCTTCTTACTAACAATAGTGAAAGTCCAGTGCAAACATTAAAGGTTCATCCGTTTGCCATAGACTTCAATGTTAAAATTATGATGTCCGTGTTTTCTTCCGTTTTTTTTCACTTAAGAAAAAATACTGCATGTGTCTTTCTTCCATGAAAAAACGGATATTAGTGGAAACTGGTGCACACGGATGTAAACGGATTGTAAAAAAAATCCCATTGACATGAATGGGATTTTTTTAAAACAGTTTTTTATCAGTTTATAATATGCAAAAATGGAACTGAAACAGGGATTAAAAAACGGGGGGCAAACGGCCATGTGAACGCACCCTAAAAGGAGGAGAACCATCAACCAACACAAAGAACACCTGGTGTCCGGTGATAGATCCACCCCCCCCCCCCACAAAGGGAAATACAATACAAATATTTATAGTATATGCAAAAACAAAATTATTAACCAACATAAATCATAAAAAATACAAAACATGACTATGAAAAATGGCACTGTTACAAGAAAAATACAAATATAGTTACATCTAAAGATAAATAAAACCTGTATATGTAAAATATAATAAGGTATCAGATTACACCATATATAATCATGTGCCATTTGTGTAGAACTGGAGTAATAAGTTATAGGAAAATATGCCACATATAGAAAAAAAAATCTGTTCATACTATTATATATTATACAGGAAGTAACTAAAACTAGCATACAAAAACAATATATAAATAATTCTAATGTAAAATAACGTCCTGTCTACGGTTTAATCCTTCTTACTGTCTTCTCCCCTGCTTTTCCTCACTAGTAACGTTTGTGTTACTTCATTGTATAAGAACTTCCGAACGAAAGACAATCTCTCAAGTAGCTGAGAATAAAGGTTTCTACTTTTTGTAAATTACATCTACCAGTTTCCTCTTCCACAAACCATGTCTTTAGCTGATATTTTACTTCCATTTTTGTTGCTCACTCGACTAGAGGAGCCAAGTCCACGAAAGTTAGACACACAGGAGGATCTTAAGCAGATATTCTGAAAGCTTCTGATTGGTTATTTTAGACTCGAACCTCACATTTCTATGGTCCTTATGAGTATTGTATGTTTACATTTTATGCTACCATGCATTTGCGTATTAGGTTTAAAATTGCATAATGAGAGTCTCCTGTCTTGCCAAAAAATTGGTGATTTTCTTAGCCTTTGGGGACGATAAATATAGATTTTATTAAAAGACAGGGGACTAACATTATCCCACCCTATTCTGCCTGTTTATTCGTTACAACATCTATTCAGCGGTTGTTCCACTTTCAATGTTTCTTCTTCGTTTTTCTTCATCTATGATTGGAGACGTTCCGGTTCCCATGGTTTATTATTGAATAAAATATTTGGAGACTTCCTTTCTAGTATATCGTCTAGGGATCGACCGACATCGGGCGCTTTAACCCCTTAAGGACCAGAGCGTTTTTTGAACATCTGACCACTGTCACTTTAAACATTAATAAATCTGGAATGCTATTTGTTATCATTCTGATTCCGAGACAGTTTTTTCGTGACATTCTACTTTAACATAGTGGTAACATTTTGTGGCAACTTGCAACTTACTTCACCTTTCATGGTGAAAAATCCCAAAATTTGATGAAAAAAAACAGAAAAATTAGCATTTTTCTAACTTTGAAGCTCTCTGCTTGTAAGGAAAATTGATATTCAAAATAATTTTTTTTGGATCACATATACAATATGTCTAACTTTATGTTTGCATCATAAAATTGATGAGTTTTTACTTTTGGAAGACACCAGAGGGCTTCAAAGTTCAGCAGCAATTTTCCAATTTTTCACAAAATTTTCAAACTCACAATTTTTCTGTGACCAGTTCAGGTTTGACGTGGATTTGAAGGGTCTTCATATTAGAAATACCCCATAAATGACCCCATTATAAAAACTACCCCCCCAAAGTATTCAAAATGACATTCAGTCAGTGTTTTAACCCTTTAGGTGTTTCACAGGAATAGCAGCAAAGTGAAGGAGAAAATTCAAAATCTTCATTTTTTTACACTCGCATGTTCTTGTAGACCCAATTTTTTAATTTTTGCAAGGGGTAAAAGGAGAACATTTTCTGAAATGATTTTTGGGGGGCATGTCACCTTTAGAAGCCCCTAGGGTGCCAAAACAGCAAAAAAAAAAAAAACATGGCATAACATTTTGGAAACTAGACCTCTCGGGGAACGTAACAAGGAATTAAGTGAGCCTTAAAACCCCACAGGTGTTTCATGACTTTTGCAAATGTAAAAAAATTTTTTTTTACATAAAATGCTTGTTTTCCCCAAAATGTTACATTTTTAACCCCTTGGGGACGGAGCCCATTATGACCCTAAGGACGGTACCATTTTTTGCAAATCTGACCACTGTCACTTTAAGCATTAATAACTCTGGGATGCTCTTATAAATTTGATTCCGAGATAGTTTTTTCGTGACATATTCTACTTTATGTTAGTGATAAATTTTCGGCGATACTTGCATCCTTTCTTGGTGAAAAATGCAAAAATGTCATGAAAAATTGGAACATTTTGCATTTTTCTAACTTTGAAGCTCTCTGCTTATAAGGAATATGGATATTCCAAATAAATTATATATTGATTCACATATACAATATGTCTACTTTATGTTTGCATCATAAAATTGATGATTTTTTACTTTTGGAAAACATCAGAGGGCTTCAAAGTTCAGCAACAATTTTCCAATTTTTGGCAAAATTTTCAAAGTCGTAATTTTTCAGGGACCAGTTCAGGTTTGAAGTGGATTTGAAGGGTCTTCTGGTTAGAAATACCCGATAAATGACCCCATTATAAAAATTGCACCCCTCACTGAATGTCATTTTGAATACTTTAAGTGTGTTAACCCTTTAGGTGTTTCACAGGAATAGCAGCAAAGTGAAGGAGAAATTTCAAAATCTTCATTTTTTTTACACTCGCATGTTCTTGTAGACCCAGTTTTTGAATTTTTACAAGGGGTAAAAGGAAAAAAATCCTCTCAAAATTTGTAACCCAATTTCTCTCGAGTAAGAAAATACCTCATATGTGTATGTCAAGTGTTCGGCGGGTGCACTAGAGGGCTCAGAAGCGAAGGAGCAACAATGGGATTTAGGAGAGTGAGTTTTTCTGAAATGGTTTTTGGGGGGCATGTCCCATTTAGGAAGCCCCTATGGTGCCAGGACAGCAAAAAAAAAAAAAAACATTGCACACTATTATGGAAACGACACCCCTCAAGGAACGTAACAAGGGGTACGGTGAGCCTTAACACCCCACAGGTGACAACTTTTTGTTAAAGTCGGATGTGTAAATGAAAAAAAAAATATTTTTCCACTAAAATGCAGTTTTTTCCCCAAATTTAACTTTTTTTTTACAAAGGGTAATAGGAGAAAATGCCAGCCAAAATTTGTAACCCCATTTCTTCTGAGTATGGAAATACCCCATGTTTGGACGTCAAGTGCACTGCGAGCGAACTACAACGCTCAGATGAGAAGGAGCGCCATTGAGCTTTTAGAGAGATAATTTGTTTGGAATGGAAGTCGGGGGCCATGTGCATTTACAAAGCCCCCCGTGGTGCCAGAACAGTGGACCCCCACATGTGACCCCATTTTGGAAACTACACCCCTCACGGAATGTAATAAGGGGTACAGTGAGCATTTACACCCTACTGGCATTTGACAGATCTTTGGAACAGTGGGCTGTGCAAACAAAAAAAATTACATTTTTCATTTTCACGGATCACTGTTCCAAAAATCTGTCAGACACTTGTGGGGCGTAAATGCTCACTGTACCCCTTATTACATTCCGTGAGGGGTGTCGTTTCCAAAATGGGATCACATGTGGGTATTTATTTTTTTTGGGTTTATATGTCAGAACCGCTGTAAAATCAGCCACCCCTGTGCAAATCACCAATTTAGGCCTCAAATGTACATAGTGCGCTCTCACTCCTGAGCCTTGTTGTGCGCCCGCAGAGCATTTTACGCCAGCATGTTAGTGTAAAAATTTTTTTTTTTTTTTACACTAACAGGCTGGTGTAGACCCCAACTTTTCCTTTTCATAAGGGGTAAAAAGAGAACAAGCCCCCCAAAATTTGTAGTGAAATTTCTCCCGAGTACAGCGATACCCCATATGTGTCCCTAAACTGTTTCCTTGAAATACGACAGGGCTCCAAAGTGAGAGAGCGCCATGCGCATTTGAGGACTAAATTAGGGATTGCATAGGGGTGGACATTGGGAATCACTGGCGTAGAATACCCCTAACAGGGTGCCTCCAGCTGTTGCTAAACTCCCAACATGCCTGGACAGTTAGTGGCTGTCCGGAAATGCTGGGAGTTGTTGTTTTGCAACAGCTGGAGGCTCCGTTTTGGAAACACTGCCGTACAATACGTTTTTCATTTTTATTGGGGGAGGGGGACAGTGTAAGGGGTGTATATGTAGTGTTTTACTCTTTATTAGGTGTTAGTGTAGTGTTTTTAGAGTACATTTGCACTGGCGGGTTACGGTGAGTTTCCCGCTAGGAATTTGCGCTGTGGCGAAAAATTTGCCGCAGCTCATACTTGAAGCAGGAAACTTGCTGTAAACCCGCCCGTGTGAATGTACCCTGTACGTTCTCATGGGGGGGAACCTCCAGCTGTTTCAAAACTACAACTCCCAGCATGCCCGGTCTTGTCAGTACATGCTGGGAGTTGTAGTTTTGCAACAGCTGGAGGCACACTGGTTGGAAAATACTGAGTTAGGTTCTGTTACCTAACTCAGTATTTTCCAACCAGTGTGCCTCCAGCTGTTGCAAAACTACAATTCCCAGCATGACTGATCACAGAAGGGCATGCTGGGAGATGTAGTTATGCAACAGCTGGAGGTACGCAACTACAACTCCCAGCATGCCGAGACAGCCGTTTTCTGTGTGGGCATGCTGGAATTTGTAGTTTTGCAACATCTGGAGTGCTACAATTTAGAGACCACTGAACAGTGATCTCCAAACTGTGGACCTCCAGATGTTGCAAAACTACAACTCCCAGCATGCCCAGACAGCAAACAGCTGTGTGGGCATGCTAGGAGTTGTAGTTTTGCATGATCTAGAGGGTAGTATAGAGATCACTGTGCAGTGGTCTCTAAACTGCAGACCTCCAGCTGTTGCAAAACTACAAATTCCAGCATGCCCACACAGCAAAAAGCTTTGCTGATTGGCGGTGAATTGTACACCGCCGATCACCATTTATAACCGGGTCATGACCCGAATCTCCGAAGATCGCTTGCGTGATTTTGCAAGCGATCGCCGACATGCGGGGGTCCCGGGACCCCCCTAGGCGTTTGCAACGCATGCCTGCTGAACGATTACAGCAGACATGCTGTTCCGATCTCTGCAGAGACCGGAGAAATACCTGGACGTTCAGGAACGTCCTTGGTCCTTAAAGCCCAGGGTGTGGGGACGTTCCAGTACGTCCTTGGTCCTTAAGGGGTTAAATCAATGAACTGCAGTGGCTTTTGTGGTGCCAGAGACCGCCGCCACCCACTTCTCACCACCTACCTGTCCGGGGGTCCTCCTGAGTCTTATCACGGACACAACCACCACTGTCACTTTAAGCATTAATAACTCTGGGATGCTTTAACTTATTTGATTCCGTGATTGTTTTATCGTGACATATTCTACTTTATGTTAGTGGTAAACTTTCGTCGATACTTGTATCATTAAAAAATTTGAAAATTTTGCATTTTTCGAACTTTGAAACTCACTGCTTGTAAGGAAAATAGACAAAACAACTAAATTATATACTGATTCATAAATACAATGGGGGACATGTATAATTTCCAGTGTATAATAGAAGTTTTTTACCCCTCTGCCTGTTGTCTAAATTTGGCACAGCTGCGTTAAATTTATCATTCTTGCGCAGCTACTTTCTTGAATTGCGTTTAAATTTAGAATTCTCCTCAGAGCATAAATTTACACCGCAGCTCTATTTAGTAGGAGCTTTGTCTGCAGCGTATATGCACCTAAACAGTAAGTGTGTCCTCGTTATTAGTTTTAGAATTTTTTTCTTCATTATGTAGAGTTTTAATCTCACAATAATACCACTTTTTGCACCCAATTATAACACATCAATTATACCAATGTCCTTATTCTTCATTTAACATCTGTGACACCCCTGTGCAAATCACCTCAAATGTACATGGCGCACTCTACCTTATTGTGCGCCCGCAGAGCACTTTGCGCCCACATATGTGGTATCTCCGTACTCTGGCTAAATTGTGTCCCAAAAAATGGGGATCTTTTTCCCCATTTACCTCTTGTGAAAATGTAAAGTATGCAGCAACACCAGCATGTCAGTGTAAATAATTTTATTTTTATACACTAACCTACTGGTGTAGACTCCAACTGTTCCTTTTCATAATGGGTAAAATGAGAAAAAGCCCCCCAAAATCTGTAAGGCAATTTCTCCCGAGTACGGCGATACCCCATATGTGACCCTAAAATGTTGCCTTGAAATACGACAGGTCTCCAAAGTGAGAGCGCCATGCGCATTTGAGGCCTAAATTAGGCTTTTGCATAGGGGTGGACATAGGGGTATTCTATGCCAGTGTTTCCCAAACAGAGCGCCTCCAGCTGTTACAAAACTCCCAACATGCCTGGATAGTCAATGGCTGTCCAACAATACTGGGAGTTGTGGTTTTGCAACAGCTGGAGGCTCCATTTTGGAAACAGTGCCGTACCAGACGTTCATATTTATTGGGGAGGGGGGCTGTGTAGCGGTATGTGTATATATAGTGTTTTTTACTTATTTTATTTAAGTGTAGTGTAGTGTTTTTAGGGTACAGTCACACGGGTGGGGGTTCACAGCGAGTTTGCTGCATCTCAATCTTGCAGCACTCCCTGTAAACCTCCGCCAATGTGAGTGTACCCTGTCCATTCACATTGGGGGGGGGGGGGGGAAACATCCAGCTGTTGCAAAACTACAACTCCGAGCATGCCCTTTGACTGTCCGTGCATGCTGGCAGTTGTAGTTATGCAACAGCTGAAGGCACACTGGTTGCAAAACACTTGAAAGTTTTCTACTTTACTTAGTGTTTCCAAACCAGTATGCCTCCAGCTGTTGCACAACTTCAATTCCCAGCATGCATGGTCTGTCAGTGCATGCTGGGCGTTATAGTTTGGAGGCACAGCTGGAGGCACACGGGTTGGGAAAAAAAATTATGAAACGAACAATGTTTCCCAACTAGTGTGCCTCCAGCTGTTGCAAAACTATAATTCCCAGCATGGCCAGACATGCTGGAAGTTTTATTTCGGCAATATCTGAAGGGTCAGATGTTGATGAACTACAAATCCCAGCATGCTTGGGCAGTCTGGGAGTTGTAGTTTTGCAACAGCTGGAGGTCCACAGTTTGTAGACCACTGTATAATGGTCTCCAATCTGTGCTCTTCCAGATGTTACAGAACTACAACTCCCAGCATGCCTCGACAGAGTGGGCATGCTGAGATTTGTAATTTTGGAACATCTGGAAGAGCACAGATTGGAGACCATTATACAGTGGTCTCCAAACTGTGGCCCTCCAGATGTTGCAAAACTACAACTCCCAGCATGCCCAGAAAGCCAAAGGCTGTCTGGGCATGCTGGGAGTTGCAGTTTTGAAACTTCCAGAGGCAGCAGTGAGATCGCTTTACAGCGATCTCACTGCTGCCAATGAAGATGCCGCCCTGCTGCCGGAAACTCACCGCCGGGATGCACCCCCGCCGGGACCGCCTGGAGGACGCCGCTCGCGCCGGGACCGCTCGGGACACCGCATGGCCGGGTAAGTGATGCCTGGGGACGGGTAAGGGACACTTAGCAGAGCGGTGTGTGTCCCGATCCCCGTTATCCGGACTCACACACCGAACTGCTAAGTATTCTCATAGCGAAACGCTGCTATCAGCTAGTCAGATTTGACTAGCTTATAGCAGCGATTGCTGGGGGGGGGGGATGAAACCCCCCGTGGTCACATGGTAAGATGGCTGGCTATCAGTGATATCCACCATCTTACCAGGCGCTGGGGAAAAGTATAACGGAAAGCAGTAAATTGTAAAAATAAAAGGAGAATGATCTACAGTGTTAAGTGGATTACAAAGCTATTTTAATGTGACGGATCTTGTTCAATGATGAGTAAGATATCAAACATTTCCTATGTAAATGTATTAAATTGTTGGATCATAAAACAACAATACCAATATACAAGTGATCTAATGAATAACTGAACTGTAAACAAATATTCTATATGCAAATTATTTTAAAAGTGCTTTGGAATAACCAAGGAGTAAAAAGCAATATAAAGCAAACCAAATGAGGAATTGAGAGTTAAAACATTCTGGTGGTTCCTTAGTAGAACTTTCCTTCAGAAATAGAAAGGATCGCTACGTGCAGTTAAAGTTGGCTTATATTTGCTGGGAAAAAGACGCACTTGCGTCAAAATTTTTGGTGCAAAGGAAAAGTACGCAGGTAATAAATCCATGTGTACTATATATGCAGCTCCAAGGTACCCTGATTCAGCCACATCTGGACGACATGCTCTACCAAAACGTGCGCAAAAAAAAAAAGCGCAAAAAATGGCTTGCGCAAAATTTTGCGCAAAAAAATACACACAAAACAGGGGTAAAATCTTTGATACATGTCCCCCAATATGTCTACTTTATGTTTACATCATAAAGTTGACATGTTTTAACTTTATGAACCCATTAGAGGACTTCAAAATGTAGTAGCAATTTTCCAAATATTCACGAAAAATTTTAAATCTGAATTTTTCAGGGGCCAGTTAAGTTTGAAGTGGATTTGATGGGCCTTTCTGTAAGAAATCCCCAATAAATGACCCCATTATAGAAACTGCACCCTTCAAAGTATTAAAAATGGTATTCAGAATGTTTGTTAACCCTTTAGGTGTTTCACAGGAATAGCAGCAAAATGGAGGCGAAAATTCGAAATCTTCATTTTTTTACAATAACCTGTTCTTGTAGACCCATATTTTGTATTTTTAAAAAAGGGCAAAAGGAGAAAAATCCCAAAATTTGTAACCTAATTTCTCTCGAGTAAGGAAATACCTTATATGTGGATGTAAGGTGCTCTGTGGGTGCAGTAGAGGGCTCAGAAGGGAAGGAGCGACAAGAAGATTTTGCAGAGCAAATTTAGCTGACATGGTTTTTGGGGGCATATCGCTTTTAGGAAGCCCAATGGTGACAGAACAGCAAAAAGCACCAACATGGCACACTATTTGGGAAACTACACCCCTCAAGGAACGTGACAAGGGAACCCTAACACCCCACAGGTGATTGACGAATTTTCACAGAAGTTGGACGTGAAAAGAAAAATTTAAAAATTTTCACTAAAATTCTGGTGTTACCCCAAATTTTTCATTTTTACAAGGGGTACTGGAAGAAATTGTGTTACAAATTTTTGGGGGTCTTTTTCTCCCGAGTATGGAAATATCCCATGTGTGGATGTAAAGTTCTCTGCAGGCAAACTACAATGCTCAGAAGAGAAGGAGCGCCACTGGGCTTTTGGGAGATTATTATGTTGGAATGGAAGTCGGGGGCCATGTGAGTTTACAAAACCTCCATGTTACCAGAACAGTGGACCCCCCACGTGACACCATTTTGAATGTAATAAGGGGTGCAGTGAGCATTTACACCCCACTGGCGCTTGACTGATCTTTGGAAGAGTGGAATGTGCAAATGACAGTCAGACATCTGTGGGGTATAAATGCTCACTGCACCTTATGTTACATTCTGTGAGGGGTGTAGTTTTCAAAATGTAGTCGTGTGTGAGTGTTTGTGAGTGTGTGTGTGTGGGGGGGGGGGTGTTCACTGTTCTGGCACTATGGGGGCTTTGTAAACGCACATGGCCTTCAATTCCTGCCCAATAGCGCTCCTTCTCTTCTGAGCACTGTAGTTCTCCGCCAGAGCATTTTACCTCCACATATGGGGTATGTTCTTAATCAGATGAAATGGGGTCACAAAATTTGTGGGTCTTTTTTCTTATTACCGCATTTTAGTGAAAAAAAAAAAATCTTGTTTTTCATTTTCATCTCCAACTTTAATGAAAATTTGTCAAACACCTGTGGGGTTTTAAGGCTCACTATACCCCTTGTTATGTTCTGTGAGGGGTGAAGTTTCCAAAATGGGATCACGTGGTTTTTTTTTTGCATTTATGTCAGAACTGCTGTAACCACCATCCACCCCTGTGCAAATCACTAGTTTAGGCCTCAAATGTACATTGCGCACTCACTCCTGAGCCCTGTTGTGCGCCCGTAGAGCATTTTACGTCCACATATGGTTTTTTTTCTTCCTTTTACCTCTTATGGCAACAAAGTATGGAGCAACACCAGCATGTTATAGTGTAAAAAAATTTATAAACAACTAACATGCTTGTGTAGACCCCAACTTTACCTTTTCATAAGGGGTAAAAGGAGAAAAAGCACCCCAAAATTTGTTGCGCAAATTAAAGAATGAGGGGAATGAAAGTGAAACTAAAGTGATCTTTACTGTGGCAACCACTAGGAAGGCCAAACTGCAACTCCCAGCATGCCTAGACTGCCCAGGCATGCTGGGAGTTGTAGTTCTGTAACATCTGTCCCTTAAGATTTAGCAATTTTCATGAAATTGCTGCTCTAGTTTGAAGCCCTCTAATTTTTTTAAAAAGCTAAAATATGTACATTTTATGATGCCAACATAAAGTGGACATATTTGTGAATATAAATAAAATTTCTTTGGAATATCCATTATCCTTTCAAGTAGAGAGCTTCAAAGTTAGAAAAATGCTATATTTTCTAAATTTTCATGAAATTTTGGAATTTTTCACCAAAAAAGGATGCAAGTAACGCCAAAAATTTACCAACAAAATAAAGTGGAATATGTCACGAAAAAACAGTCTCAGAATCAGAATATTCGGTAAAAGCGTTTTCGACTTATTAATTCGTAAAGCGACAGTGGTCAGAATTGCAAAAAAGGGCTCAGTCCTTAAGGTGAAAAAGGGCTGCGTCCTTAAGGGGTTATGTATTCCGCCCAGGTACAAGGAAGAATACCTTCTACCCAGATTTTGAACAATCCCCCCCAAAGCGTATTACTGCTGGTTTACCAAGACTAAACAATCCAAAAATACTTTACCTAAGACGACAACTGGCAAACTCTAGGTATTCAGCTTTTAACGAATGTATGCATTTTTACTGTACAAACAGACTTGATAAAACGCAACATAATTTACCTTGGCCAAGTTGGATATTATTTCTCTTCCTTCAACTCTAGCATAATAGTCTTCATCAATGAGCAATGGTTCAATAACCACAAGAATCTGGAAATAAAAAAATATATTTAATGAATTTATCCATTTATTGTAGCAGCAAAAAAGGCATGAGAACAACATCGAACCTGATTGAGTGGAGCCGATCCTTTATCATGGTAGCCCGAGCATGTACGTAAAATGTATTTATTTTTTCTGGCATGTGATCAGACAAAAAATAAATACATTCAATTCTGGCTTTTGGTATCTTTCATATACGCCAATTACAGTGCGGGATCAATAACATTTTAATAGTACGAAACATTACACACACTGTTACCAAAACTTTATCTGGGAAAACATGTGTGATTTGAATTTTTACTATGGAAGGAATTTACTAGCTGGTTCACTAGCATTAAACCCAATATACAGGGTTATAACATGGGTGAAATTGACTGAAATGATGAATCCCTTACACTGAACTCTGGTCCAGTGCCAGAGTTATAGCCCCTGTTGCTAAATGGTAATGCAGTCCTTTGCGCATTGGAAGCAGGAGATGGCTCCAATAAGAGCTCCCACCTTTAGGCTATATTCAAACGGCAGAAATCCTGCATGCAGATTCTGCATCAAATGAAAGCCCAATAAACCTCAAATGGGATTCCGCACTCCCGTTCACATTTCAGAAATTCGTTTTTCGAATTTCAGAATGCCGATTCCGCAAGGATTCAGCCAGAAACCACCCAAATGAAATTGGTGCAGATGTGTGGAAATTCTGCCATGTGAATATAGCCTTAGACTTTTACTTTCACATCCTAATGATGTGAGAGTCTATGAACACATGACCGCTTTTCTAGAGAAGCAGAGCAGTCATGTGGTCATAGG
The DNA here is from genome assembly GCF_029499605.1 of Hyla sarda. Taxonomy (NCBI): domain Eukaryota; kingdom Metazoa; phylum Chordata; class Amphibia; order Anura; family Hylidae; genus Hyla; species Hyla sarda. The sequence goes on from NC_079196.1 coordinate 134,312,637, forward strand.
CTCTCACATTAGATGCTACAACATCTAAACTTTCACATCCTAAAGGGTTAATGCCGGGAATCATCGTGATAGATGATGTCCGGCATTAGACACGAGTTTAGGACAAGTGCATTAGGACCACTCTGCTATGACGCATGCTCAGCTTCTGATGAGCGTGCATTATATTAAAACTTCGCCCTGTGTCCTTAAGGTGTTAAGCACTCCACCCATTTTGGCCTTAAAGAGTACCTGTCATGATCTTGTTAAGTTTTATAATCCTCCCAGTTCACTGCTCCCATCATGATAAACCACCCCCTGGTTTTATTTTTATTTTTTTAGTTCGGTACCTAGATATGTATTTTCTCTGTATTTTCTGTTCAATCTCTGTCAAATTCACAGTCTGGGAAGGGGAGTTACTCAGCAGAGATGGGGGGATGAAATAGCAAAAATTTGTTTTACTGACAGTGCTCATTTAAGGACACAGTAAATTTTTCAAATCTAACCAGTGTCACTTTATGCATTAACCCTTCAAAATAATATGTGCAGGAAAACGTCAGGGCTCAGAGGGGAAGTGGCAACATTGGGCTTTTGGAGAGAGTATTTGATCTGGAATAGAAATCGGCAGACATGTTGCACTTACAAATGGTTCCCGGACAGTGGAAACCCCCCACATGTGACACCATTTTGAAAACTACACCCCTCAAGAAATTTAACAAGTGTTAAAGTGAGCATTTAGACACCACAGGTGTTTGTGTATATTTTTGAAACATTGGGCCATGAAAATGAAAAATGTAATTTACTTAATCACGACCCACTGTTCCAAATATCTATCAGACACCAGTGAGGTCTAAATGCTCACTGCACTACCTATTACATTCTTTGAGGGGTGTAGTTTTTTAGCCTTTAAGTCTGAACCTCTACAACGATCAGCCACCTGTGCACATCACCAATTTAGGCTTCAAATGCACATGGTGCTCTCTCACTCCTCAGCCTCCTCTGCCGCAGAGCACTTTTTGTCCACATACAGGGTATTTCTGTAATTTGGAGAAATGGTTTTACTTTTTGGGGGGGCTTTACGCCTTTTACCTCTTGTGAAAAAGAATATGAGATTTTTTATTTTTATATACCAACATGGAGGTGTGGCCCCAAGTTTTTCATTTTCACAAAAGGTAAAAGGAGAAAAAACTCCTAAAAAGTAACTTTCTCCCAGGAATCACTGGCTCCTAATCATCCAGAACATTGGTCCAGACTGGGTCACATATAAGGAGGGCAGGAGAATTGTATGGGTGAAAAGGTCCACAGTATGGAAGGCCTCTACTGGCATTGCCCTGTGGTGCCACCTTCTAGGGGGCTCATCGCAAAGTAAGATATGTGATATTATATATATTTTTTGTTTTTATTTTAGGTAAAACAGAGTTGAATTTGAATGGAGGAGGAACATCTCATCAGTTTGATTATCATGAACCCAATGTAATTTGATACTATGATCATATTATTTCTGTATCCAATGGAGAATTGCCATTCTATTTGATTGTAGATAAATACATTTTTTTTTTTTTATTTCCAACTATGAAGCAGTTGTGTATAAAAAAAGGTATAAAAAAGGTATACATCTTTTAGAGGGATACATTTTTATTATAATTTTTTTTTTTTTTTTCATTAACTATCCTATATTTTAAGTGGACATATAAGTAACATGTGACCAAGTATTATCGAAATATCTCCAGCGATTTGGAAGTTATGCAGTAACATATATTTCCCATAGCCTTGTATAGGACTTTAAACATAAAACCCGCCCCTGGCAAATGGGGGTAAGTAAGGGTTAAATCACCTAGCCTATGTTTGTTGTTGACATAAGTAACATGTGTGCCAAGTTTCATGTTAGTATCTTTAGCAGTTTGGAAGTTTTTGTGGAACATACACACGTTGAGTTTTATATATATAGATATATAAAACTCAACGTGTGTGTGTGTGTGTGTGTGTGTGTGTGTGTGTGTGTGTATATATATGTATGTATGTGTATGGTCCAGCATCACGTCCAAACGGCTAAAGATATTAACATGAAATTTGGCACACGTTACTTATGTCAACAACAAACATAGGATAGGTAATTTAACCCTTACTCACCCCCATTTGCCAGGGGCGGAGCTTATGTTTAAAGTCTTATACAAGTAAATGGGAAATAAATGTTACTGCATAACTTCCAAACGGCTGGAGATATTTCGATAATACTTGGTCACATGTTACTCATATGTCCACTTAAAATATAGGATAGTTAATTTCAGGGCTGTGGAGTCGGACGAAATTTTGGGTACCTGGAGTCGGAGTCTGCAAACAATGCACCGACTCCTAAATTTAGATTGGAATAAAAAAAAAAGCAAGTTTAAATGTCCCAATTCACAAAAAGTTATAATTAATGACTTCTCTACTGTAAGAATAAAGACCAATGCATGCAGGGCCTCACGTAATCGCAAAACGAACACGTTAAGTGACCGTGAAGAAGCATGCTTTTCATGTGCTTCACTATATGGCACGCAACGCACAATTAGGAGCGGCAATACTTATACTTTCCATAGTGCTGTGTTCTGCTGTAACAGGGAACCCATGGGTAACCTAGCTTCTCACTGATAAGGGATTGAGTAAATATGTTTTTTATACAGGACACTTGTATAAGTGAAGGGAATGGAGGGTCAATAGTTCAAGACTAAAGCTGTAAACCATTGGAAAAACAGCTGCCATTAAGCTAATGCTATAAAAACTTGTAAACTCGATTGTTAGCTTAAAGGGGTACTCCGCACCTAGACATCTTATCCCCTATCCAAAGGATAGGGGATAGGATGTCAGATCTGCTGGGGACCCCCGGGATTGCCGCTGCGGTACCGCGCTATCATTACTGCACAGCGCGAGTCCGCTCTGTGCGTAATGACGGCCGATACATGGGCTGGAGCATCGTTACGTAATGGCTCTGCCCATCGTGAGGTCACGGCCAGCCCCCTCAATACAAGTCTATGGGAGGGGGCATGGCGGTCATCATGCCCCCTGCCATAGACTTACATTAAGGGGGCGGGGCGTGATGTAACGAGGGGCAGAGCTATGACGTTACACTGCTCCGTCCCCTGTATCGCTCTGTATCCGTCCCCCGAACTCGCTCTGTGTAGTAATCGAAGTGCGGTGCCGCAGCTGCGATCCCGGGGGTCCCCAGCAGGGGGACTCAGGCGATCTGACATCTTATCCCCTATCCTTTGGGTAGGGGATAAGATGTCTAGGGGCGGAGTACCCCTTTAAAACTTTAAACATGACTATGGGATTCTACTAGGGAAATCATGTTTTATAATAAATGCCCCTTCCTTGATCCTCCCACTGCCCTATCTTCAGCAGCAGATCAGCACACAAACTGTTCAATACAGTAGACTGTTGGTTTCCCAGCCAGTAGTCCTGTGGTAATGACAGGTAGGTTGCCTTTCTTTCCTTCAAGGAATGTATAAAATACATTCGCATAATAATACAGAGGAGTCTGAGTCGGGGAGTCGGAACATTTATCTACCGACTCCACAGCTCTGGTTAATTTAACCCTTAACTACCCCCATTTGTGAGGGTCAGGGTTTTTGTGTAAAGTCCCATGCAAATCAATGGGAAATGTATCTTCCCCCATAACTTCCGTACGGCTGTAGATATTTCAATACCTGGAATACATTACAGGACGGGATAGGAGGTCGGGATAGGAGGTCGGGATAGGAGGTCGGGATAGGAGGTCGGGATATAAGGATGGAATAGGAGGCCAGGATGGGAGGTTCGAGATTGGAGGCCGGGATGGGATATGACAATAGGATATGAAGTCAAAAGCTTCCTCCTTTGTTTATTTTCCTCCCCAACAAGGATTAGGAAGGAAAAACCGGGCAATGCCGGGTATTCAGCTAGTATATAGATATAGATAGATTTGGTTCTCTCTTGTTTCTGATACATATTTCTTGACAATTTTGTCTTAACACAAGAAAAAAAAAAGGGGGGACCCGCCCAGTTTTATACATTGCTGCTGAAATAGCGGGCGCGCTCCATCATTGGGCTATGGTGGCCAGAGCCTCTGGACAAGGGTCTAGCGAGCCAACTCTTGAGATTCTTCCTTTGACTGGTGTCAGGGGATACATTGATAGTGTGCCCCGGGCACTGGTCCCATGGCACCAGGAGTAGATATTCGGGAATTTATACATGGGTCCCCCATATCTTGAGAGACCCAAGGTCAGTAGATGACCATGTAGTTACCCATGACCAAGTGAGTCTATATTATGACTATTTTTACTTTATTCTTTTATGCTATTTTTTCATCTTTATTTTTATTCATTTTTTAATATTAAATTTTTCAAAAAAATTGTTTTTATTATTTATTTATATTTACTTATTTATATTTTTTTGTCTTTTTATCTTTTCAGTTTTATTTTATTTTTTGTTTTATAAATTTTTCTTTATATTTTTTTCGGATTCTTGTATGACTGAGATGTACTAAGTTTTGCCCATATAGGTCCAACATTCTTGCATCTTGACACTTTTTTTTTTATATATTTGTATATTATTACACAGAATTATATTCACTATATGTCATGTAGTCACACACGTAGACTAAATACAAATGATATGGCATATCTCCTTGTATACAATACATGATAGACAATGCTTTGACCGAGTATCGTGGAGAGAGTGCAGGTTGGCCTCGCTCATCTCCATGACGACGGCCATGTGATACAGAACAACCCAGTGACGTGGAACACGGAGAGTCAGCTGACATCCCCACAGACCCCGTCACAGTTCTCTGCATCTGCGCAGTAGAGATTCCCCCACGCTTGCCGGTGCCATTACACATTACAACAGGTGAGCGTTCCTCCTTCTCCGCGTCAGTGTTAATGATTTATGTTTGCCGCACATGGGTATGATTATGTATTATGACATACATGTGTGTGCAATTAACTATGTTTGTATAATATCAAATGTATCTTTCAAGTTTTTTTCAATGATTTTAATGCACAAGTAAGCACTTTACATTCACTAATGTCTTACATTTATAATATGGTTCACTAAATATGCACTTTTTGTAAACTTTTTTGCTAATTGACACTGATTATTTAACAATGATTGGAATGTTCACTTGGGTATATTTTACCCATTAATGTGTGTTTGTATGAGCTTGAGAAAGGATCCTGTGCGATCTGAAACTTTGCTATGGCTTTGATATGAAGTGAATAAACCTTTTTGCACTTTGGATTATCTCATGGAGTGCTGCACCATTTCTTTGGAGATATAGGGGGAGATTTATCAAAACCTGTGCAGAGTCAAAGTTGCCCAGTTGCCCATAGCAACCAATCAGCTTGCTTCTTACATTCTTAACAAGGCCTGTGAAAAATGAAAGAAGCGATCTGATTGGTTGCTATGGGCAACTTTGACTCTGCCCAGGTTTTTATTAATCTCCCCCATAGAGATAGATAATATATATATATGCGCAAAAGCGGTACAGATAAAAATTACATCTCATGGTTGCAAAAAACAAATCCTAACATAGCTCCGTAGGTGGAAAACTAAAATTTCCTTTTTAAAGATTTAAGGATTTCAATTTATTTTTTACTTGAAATATTGTGAAGTATTGTGAACACTGAAAAAATGATCGTCCTACAAAATTGCACAATTCCTTTTTTTTTCCATTTTTGCCTTACATATATTTTTTTCTGGCTTCATAATACATATGATCAAATAAAGTTATGAGTCTTAAAATGTGAGGAGCCAAAAAAATAAATAAAATGTAAGAGGAAAAAATAGCAGGGTCATGAAGGGCATAAAAAAAAACATTGTCTAGAAATACGATTTTGGTCATTATATATATCAAAAGAATTCATAAAAAGCGATCAAAGTTGTACCACAACAAAAATGGTATCAATAAAAACTACAGATCACAGTGCAAAAAGAGCTCTCATACATCCTTGTATCCGAATAAAATAAAGTTAGAGGTCAGAAGAGAATAATTTAAAGCATACAAATTTTTGTACAAAAAGTTATATATTTTATATATATATATATATATATATATATATATATATATATATATATATATATATATATATGCATATGAAGCTTGAGAAAGGCTGCAATCGGGCAGCTGAAACGTCGCTTCTGATGTCAGGTCAATAAATTATTTTTTCACTGTACTTTTTGGAGTGCCGCAGCATTTCTATTGTGGTGTGTGTATATGTATGTATGTATGTATGTATGTATGTATATATGTATATATGTATATATATATGTATATATGTATATATATATATATATATTTATATTTTTTTTTTTTTTTTTTTCTTTTCTTTTTCAAAGTAGTAAAATAAAGTAAAACCTATATAAAAATCGGGTATCTTTTTAATCATATGGACTAAACAAAAAGGTAGTGTCATTTTTACCGAAAAGTAGAACTGAAGTCTCTAAAATTTACAAAATGGCTTTATTAATTTTGTCCCACAAATTTATTTTTTGTTTTGCAGAAGATTTTGCATGATTTTTTCATTACAAAGTACAATTGGTGACACAAACAATATGCCCTCATATAGGTCTGTAGGTAGAAAACTTTTAAGTGTTGTGATTATTAGAAGGTAAAGAAGAAAAACGAAAGTGAAAAAATTAAAAAACTGTGGGTATTTCTTTAGGAACAAGATTCCTCAATTGCCATCTTGTTTACTTCTTTGCATTTAGTAGTACTGCTTTAGATCTGTTTATTCTTGCAATTTTAGACTCCATACATTTTTGAGTTTTCCTTTTTTCCTCCTTTTAAAATCCATAAATCTTTTTCCACCTACAGACACATATGAGGGCTTACTTTGTGCACAACCAAATTTACTTTGTAATGACATTTTTCACTTTACCATAAAATGTACCGCGAAACCAAAAATGTATTATTTGAGGGAAGAAATGTATAAGAAAACTTTAATTTAGCAACTTTATTTTACGCAATGCACTAAATGGTAAAAACAATAAGTTATCTTAATTCAGTCAATGTAGAACGATACCCAATTTATATAATTTTTCTATTATTGTACTATTAAAAAAAGCTAACTTTTTTCAACAAAATCGATATGCATAAAATTGTTTTCTGACTCCTATAACTTTTATTTTTCCGTATACAGGAATGTATGAGGGCTATTTTTTTGCTCCATGATCTGTACTTTATCGGTATTGTTTCGATGGGACCTTTTGATCGCTTTTAACCCCTTAAGGACCAAGCATTTTTCTGTTTTAACACTTTCGTTTTTTCCTCCTTACCTTTTAAAAATCATAACCCTTTCAATTTTGCACCTAAAAATCCATATGAGGGCTTATTTTTTGCGCCACCAATTCTACTTTGGAGTGACATCAGTCATTTTACACAAACATTTATGACTAAACGGAAAAAAAAATCATTGTGCGACAAAATTGAAGAAAAAACACCATTTTGTAAATTTGGGGGGCTTCTGTTTCTAGGCAGTACATTTTTCGGTAAAAATGACACTATCTTTATTCTGTAGGTCCATACGATTAAAATGATACCCTACTTCTATAGGTTTGATTTCGTTGTACTTCTGGAAAAAATGATAACTACATGCAGGAAAATTTATACTTTTAAAATTGTCCTTTTCTGACCCCTATAACTTTTTTATTTTTCCACGTACAGGGTGGTTTGAGGGCTAATTTTTTGCGTCGTGATCTGAAGTTTTAATCGGTACCAATTTTTTTTTTGATTGGACTTCTTGTTCGCTTTTTATTCCTTTTTTTAGGGTATGAAAAGTGACCAAAAATACGCTATTTTGGACTTTGGAATTTTTTTGCGTGTACGCCATTGACCGTGCGGTTTAATTAATGATATATTTTTATAGTTCAGACATTTACGCACGCGGCGATACCACATTTGTTTATTTTTATTATGGTTACATATTTTTTATATGGAATTTGGGAAAAGGGGGGTGATTTAAACTTTTAATAAGGAAGGGTGTGTGTGTTTTTAAACTTTTTATTTTTTATATTTTTTTTTTTTTTTTTTTTAACACTTTTAGTCCCCTTAGGGGACTTTTAGGAGGAATCATTAGATTCCTCATACAGATCATTGTGGTTTCATAAAACCACAATGATCTGCGTGCTCTGCGCTCGATTGATAAATCCTGGCCCTGCCAGGCTTTATCATTCAGAGCACCGGAGACGCCGCAGCAGGAGAGGTAAGCCCTCAGGCTACCTCAGTAGTGGATCGCTCCCCCGCGATCGCGCTGCGGGGGGGCGATACACCCCACTGGACCACCAGGGACTGTATACAGGCACCTTTAGACACCGCTGTCAACTTTGACAGTGGCGATCTAAAGGGTTAATAGCCGGCCGCGGCGATCGCCGCATGTCGACTATTAACGCCAGCCCCCAGCTACAGGAATCCGCTGGGGGCTGGCCGGTATGACGTGGGCTCGAGTCGGGAGCCCGCGTCATACCCCGGTAACGGCCATTGGACGAGTATAGACGTCCATGGTCGTTATCGGGTTAATTCATTTTTTTTCTGATTGATTAAAGATCAGTATTTTTGGAGTTTGGCATTTTTTTTTACGTTTAAAACATAATGTTAATAATCCTGTGCGCTAAATTTTGAAAAGGAAAATTGTCACCCTGATCACCCACCCTAAACCCAATACACAGGGTTATAGTGTGGTTGACCAGGAGTGCAAAGAGGTTTCACTTACCAAATTCTGACCAGTGGCTCCTGTGATGTTGCCGAAAGAAATTCCAGCACTCAAATCTGTTAATTGAACCAGTTGCCTGGCCCCTTCAACAGTCTGCCTCTATTAACATTCAAATTCTGCGCTGCGCTTTGAGGAAGGAGCGCAAATGCAGTTCATTTACAGATAGCTCTCACGTCCTAGTGACATGAGTCACATGTCATGTGAGCCCTGCACTCAGTCACTAGGAAGCGAGAGTTGCCTGTAAATTAACTGCGCTTGCACTCCTGCCTTGCAGAATTTGACTATGCTAATAGAGGCAGATTGTTTAAGGAAGCAGAAAGCAGGGGGGCGGGCAGGCAGCCGGCCGGGCCCCACCTCATGCGCGCAATTAACCAAATTGAGCATGGGATTTTCTTCTGGCGATTTTCTGGGATTTTCTTCTGACAGCAGCCACTAGATGGAATTTGGTAAGTGAAACCTCTTTGCATTCCTGGTCACCCACATTATAACCCTGTGTATTGGGTTTAGTGTGAGTGATCAGGGTGACTGTTTTCCTTTAATAGTTGTATAATTGCGCATACAGAAATACCAAATATGTAAATTTTTCTAATTTCTTTTAAAAAGGGAAAATAAGGACGATTTCATTTTTTATTAGTGGGGCGGTTTATATAATTTTCGATTTTTTAATCCCATTTATATGCATTTACTGTACAACGCTATGCCTAAGGCATAGCATCACACAGTGAGATTGGTGATCCACTTATATAGCCTGGTTAAGCCTTGCAACCTCATTGGATCGGTGGCAGAAGGCAGGTAAGAGGACCCGCCTCTGTCACTTTAGCTCACTGAATCACTACGATAACATCTCAGGGGGTTAGGTGAGCTTCACTGAGCTACTGGCAAGTTTCACTTTCATTTTAGACGCCGTGATCAATGCTGCGGGATCGCCACTGTGTAATTATAAGTGAGTGTCTAGCTCTGAAGCGCAGCTCCTTCGCTCACTTGAAAGGGGTACTCCGCCCCTGGCATCTTATCCCCTATCCAAAGGATAGGGGATAAGATGTTAAATCGCCGCAGTACCGCTGCTGGGGACCCCGGGGATCGCCGCTGCGGCACCCCGCTATTATATACTGCGCAGAGCGATAGGGGATAAGATGTCTAGGGGCGGAGTACCCCTTTAAAGCAACTTAAGTCATAAGGGCATACAGGTAAGGACTGGGCCAAATTTATGGGCAGAGGTTTCATTTTTTTTTTTCTCAACATTTAAAACTCTCCACTTACAGACCCAAATGAGGGTCTAGTTTTTCATGCCACAACCTGTACTGTGTAAGGACATGACTCATTCCACCACCAATTTACAGGTAAATGAAAAAAATATATACTGTATATACTCTAGTATAAGCCGACCAGAATATAAGCCAAGGCCCCTAATTTCACCCCAAAAACCCAGGAAAAGTTATTGACTCGATATAAGCCTAGGGTGGGAAATACATCGACCCCCCCCGCCCCCCCGTCATCATCCTCCGATTCATTAACCGCCCCCCCCCCCCCCCTCCCCCACGTCATCATCAACGCCTGTCAATCCCTCAGCGGTCTTCAAACCTCCAGATGTTGCAAAACTACAACTCCCAGCATGTTTTGAAACATCTGGAGGTCCGCAGGTTGAAGACCACTGCGGCCTACGTCATCATCCAGACCCCCCCCCCCCCCCCCTTTAGTTTTCTACTCACCTCCCCTCGGTGGGAAGGAAGGGTGAGCTGGTCCAGGCCACCTATGCTGCAGGGACCGTCCGGTGGGGAGGGTTAGTCGTTCCGGGCTGTCTATTTTCACCGGGAGGCCCTCTTCTCCGCTCCCGGCTCCGGACAAGTGATGTTGCCTTGACGACGATGCACAGGGATGTCCGTGCGCGGCAGCCATGCTTTGGGTTCCGGAGGAAGGGGCCTAAGCATATTAATTTTCTTCAACTTCATGTCCTAGTCATGTGGAGTCACAGGACCCCTGAGCGCAGCGCTCTGTATGCAGAGCGCATGCACTCAAGTTTTTATCCAGCTCTTTTTATCCTGCTGACTTGGAAGCTGTACGTCGAGAGAGCTGATATGCGCAGCATAACTGCGAATGCGCCAGTCCCTTGCTACACCCGACTTCCTGGTAGTCAGGCGCAATAAGAGGGTTAATTTTTTGCACAGTGATCTGTAGTTTTTATTTGATACCATTTTAGTTTTTTATTGCTTTTTATTAACTTTTTTAATGGTATATGAAGTGAACAAAAATAAACAATCCTTGAACTTTGGTATTTTTTTTACGTTTACGCCATTGATCGTGCAGTTTAATAAGAGTTATATTTTAAATAGTTTGGCCATTTACAAGCGGGATAATAACACATACATTTATGTTTATTTTTGTTTACATCATTTTACTTAAAAAATGGGGTTGATTTGAACTTGTATTACGGAGTGGGCTATTGCATGAAATCCATAGAACACCACAGAGCAGTGTTATCGGTGCACCATTGATACAGCCTGCCATGGCTGACCTAGAAACACCTATCGAACTGTGAGAAGGCAGGCAATGGCCCTTCCTGCCCCCCCTCCAAACTGATCGTGACCCCGCGATTTCACCACGACTGTCCTGATCAGCTACCGGCATTTTATTTTCTGCAATCAACCTTGAAATCTGGTATTAACCCTTTAGACACCTCCATCAGCCTCATTGGCGATGTCTGGCATTAGCCACAAGTCCCAGTTGCTACTAAGCTGGTATGAAGAGAGCTCAGCTCCGGAGCTCGCTTCATAAACCTGCCGTGCCCCTGTAGAGGATAAAAAGGTTTATTTGGCAAAGGGTTAAACAAAGGCGCAGAATGCTCTGTTGAGTACCCAGTTATATATTCAAGTGTTGTAAAATGCCACCCTGCACTGTTACTGCACATCACAACTTTAGAAAGCACACCTGGAAGTCAAGGCAAGAGTGGCCATCTTTTTCATACAGAGCGCTATAGCTGTGCTTGTGCAATAGCTGAACGTTACTATGCACGCATGAGATTACACATCAAAAGATGTGACTGCGAGTACTCCGCCTACTCTCTGCCTAGCTCAGTGAGCAGGGGGAGCGACCGCGATGTCTTTAGTACACTGCACATGCACGTGGTGACTCGCAGGTCCCTGTGTGTCTGCTTGTAGCAGCGGATTGTTTAACGAGCAGGCACAGCAGGAAGAACACTCTAGGGTAGGTCATCTGCGGATCAGTTATGTGCAACTCTACCTTAATCCTGATAAAAATCCTGAATGGGCTAAAAGGACAGAGCCCATACAAGCTATGGTCTCAACTGTCTGGTGTGAACCTTAAGCATTGCTTACAATTGTCAGTAGGATTTTTAAAGTTATTGTCATGTAAATTTGAAGTTCCAAGCTACCCACAAAACCTTAGAATGGAAAGGGGCCGCTTTGGGAAAACATTTGCTCTGTTTTTCTAGTCCTAGATAACAAATCTTTAGGTCCCATAAATAATCTAACACAAAATAGGCAGGTTTACATACCTTATGCACATATGGTCGAACCAAGTCATCCAGCTTGTATAAAATTCTGTCAATAACTTTCACTAACAAATGTCGTTCTTGGTCTTCAAGAGTAGGAGACATCAGTAAAGGTAATATTTGATTAAATAGTGGCCCAGCTCCAAATTCGCGTGCTTTATCTGTAATTTGTCGCAAAGCTGCCTGTTTTAAAAATAAATATAAGAAAAAAGTTATTAAAAGAAAGTCTCACCTAGAAAAAAAAAAAATCTGTAATTCTGCAATAAAATAAAACAAACTCACCTGCCCTCACTCCACTCCTCTGCCGTCATCATCTTCTTGGTCCAGCCATGGTCAGCGCTTCACAAAGCAACTCAGAAAATAGTCGCATTGATGTCCCGTCTCAGCGGTGATAAGCTGAGCAGCAGCGTGATGCACTGAGCTACAGCGTATCACGCTGCCATTCAGCGGCAGAGGCGGGACATCACTGCGGCTAGCTATTTGCTGAGGGGCTTTGTGACGCCCTGATCATGGCTGGACCAGGAAAAAGACAGCAGCAGAGAAGCAGAGCAAGATACTGGAGGAGCAAAGGCAGTTAAGTCATGCTCGTTTTATTTTATTGCAGCCAAGGCATTAATGGAAATTTTTTTCTAGTAGAGACTTTAAAAATTTTATAAATCAATGCAACATTTAGAAGTCATTCACTACAGAATCTCCGCCAGGGTGGAACCTTCATCTGTAGTGGGCGCCGTCAAAACAAGCAGGCAGTAGGACCACTCAAATGTGGCGTCTCAATAGATTGCAATGCTTTTAGGACAGATCACCATGAAAGAATGAACTTCCCTTCTTAATCTTGCACCTTACTAAACTCAGCAGTGGCCACCAAACCATGTGAGTGGGAGACTGCAGCATTTACAGAGGATAGTATTTTTAAGGCACACAGGCAACCAATACAAACTACTACTATATCAAATTTTTTTGGGGGGGTGGGGGGGCTTTATGTAGTCTGGAGGCAAATGGACTTATTCTGGAGCCAACTGTGGGGGTCTGAAGTCACTTGGGGGGTCTGGAGGCAATTGTGAGGGGGGAAGCTGGAGGCTGCAATTGTGGGGGTCTGGAGCCAGATCGAAATTGTGGGGGTTAAAGGACATCTGCAGCGCTCATACATTTAAAAAAAAAAATAGCTCTTTCAAAGCCCTTTCCAACGATACCTCATTTGTCAAATTTGGCCCAGCCATTCTCTTGTAATTGCCACCTGTAGCAGTAAGCAGCCATGTCATAAAGACTACATTTCCCATGACTCCGTGCGCCAGCTTCCTGTTAGCTGCTGCTCTCCCTCCTCCCCTTCGCTCTCCGAAAGTTTTCTGAAGCTAGAGCGGGGAGGAGCGAGGGCAGAGGCCGAGATCACACGTCTGCAGGACATAATTAAGCCATGCCCCTTGGGTTCAGAAATCTCACTTTACACCCCCCGCTTTACACACAAGAAGCAGGGAGAGAGCGAGGATGTATACAGCTCTGTACACAGCTCCATACACAGCTCCATCCCCCGCACAAAGCTCGGTACACAGCTCCCATCCCCCGTACATAGCTCCATCCCCTCCCCCTGCTCTGTCTCCCCAGGACCTCATCTACCACGGGGAGGCTGCAAGTTTGCACGGGGAAAACACAGAGCGGGGGAGGGGAGAGAGGACGTCCGTGCAGAGCTCCATAATAATTTAGAATTGAGAGAATGGAGTTGTAGTTCACCAACACCTCTATTGTATCTCAGTAGTCTCCTGCGAGTTGTAGTTCACCAACACCTCTATTGTATCTTAGTAGTCTCCTGGGAGTTGTATTTCACCAACACCTATATTGTATCTCAGTAGTCTTCCTGGGAGTTGTAGTTCACCAACACCTCTATTGTATCTCAGTAGCCTCCTGGGAGTTGTAGTTCACCAACACCTCTATTGTATCTCAGTAGTCTCCTGGGGGTTGTAGTCCATACACCAGTGTTTCCCAACCAGGGTGCCTCCAGATGTTGCAAAACTACTACTCCCAGCATTCCCTTGTTGGGAAACACTGGCATACACACACATAACAGGGACTACAACTCCCAGCATGTGTCATTCAGGAGTCCCCCCCCCCCCCCCCCACACACACATAAAAATCACCCCCAGTATGATATTTATTCCCCTGCAGTCTATGTCTCCTTCACACACACACACACACACACACACAGAGAAATCCTCAGCCCCGTAAAGTGAAGTCTGTCCTCCTCACACATTATTATGGAGGTGAAGGAGCTATGCACGGACGTCCTCTCCCGCTCTGTGTTTTCCCCATGCAAACTTGCAGCCTCCCCGTGGTAGATGAGGTCCTGGGGAGACAGAGCAGGGGGAGGGGATGGAGCTATGTACGGGGGATGGGAGCTGTGTACCGAGCTTTGTGCGGGGGATGGAGCTGTGTATGGAGCTGTGTACAGAGCTGTATACGTCCTCGCTCTCCCCCTGCTTCTTGTGTAATGTAAGAGCAGGTGGTGTGAAGTGAGATTTCCGAACCCAAGGGGCGTGGCTTATGTCCTGCAGACGTGCGATCTCGGCCTCTGCCCTCGCTCTAGCTTCGGAAAACTTCGCAGGGGGAGTGAAGCAATCCCCCTGGCGCATTAGGAGCATTTGTGACGTAGCGTCGACCAAGATGGCGGCTCCATAGAGAATAGGTCGACGATACGCGCGTTAGGGGACCGAGAGATTACTTCCAGTGGCGGCATAGCGGAGAAACGGGACCAGCCAGGTAATGGATCCCATTTAGAAACTTATATAACTTGTGTTATTACATTTGGGCCCTAATTTTCTAGCGCTGCAGTTGTCCTTTAAGAGACTTTAGCAAATTGTGGGCAATTGGAACCAGGTAGAGATTAGCATTATTAGAATTAACACTATGTAAAATACGTACTTTCCGCATTGGAGGTGTCCCATTCTTTATTTTGAGCAGTAACTTCATGATTTTTCTCTCTTTTTGCTCTTCAGGACTAAGTGTTGATTCATCTACATCGACCTATAATTGAAACAATAAAAAACATGAATCTTCAAAACAGCTCTTTTTCCAACAACTGCTTCATTTACATTCAATTTCAAATTTAAAGAGTACCTGTCACCAAATAACACTTACTATAGTGTTCCTTGTATAATTAGCAGACACTTTCCCATTCACTTGCTTTAAAAAATTATCAACAAATATGTTTCAAATGTAATAGAAAAAAAAACTGCCACTAGGTGGCTCTGTTCTGATCCCTGACGCAATACAGTGAGTTTGGTCTCCTCCCGGCCTGGCAAAAGACCATACTCAAGAAGTGCTTCTTTATGCACTGACCTTGATTGTTAGCTGCAAAGAGCCTCACTGAAAGCTGCACAGAGCCTCACTGAAGGCTACACAGAGCCGGAGGTCTTCTATTTATCACAGCACTGCAAAGATGTGAGGGCGGAAGTTGGTCCCCCAGCATGCTTCAGTAATGTCATGCCTGCTGGGAAATGCCCACTTTGTAGGGAACCTAGGCTGAGTTAGCTGAGAAAAGTTAATTTGGTGGAAGGCACTCTTAAAATGACAAAAAAAAAAATCTGAACTCCTTCAACTGACTGATTTCAAGTGAAACTATAAAGTACTTTTACTATACATTAACTTATATGGTATGTTTTCAGTTAGATGCAAAAATGTGATGTAAAGTAAATTCACAGCTCTTGCTGTACAGAAATTAGGGGCCCCTCAGCTAATCACCGGCCAGAGAGCCAACACACAGAATGTACAGGTTGTTTCATTTATTGGATAATACATTTAACATGTTGAAGATTAAGGGCATACAGAAACACTTGCGTCCCGGTAGTTAAGGACGCCCTTGGTATTTCCGATCACCTCTGCTCATCGGGTGGTGATCGGAATGGGAGGACTGCTGATATCTATTAGCAGCCATCCCCGCACATCATCTAGGTGGGTCAATTCTGACCATCGAATCATGGTTTTTCCGGGTCAATCGGGTCTCTGGTGACCCAATGGCCCGGAAAATAAGGGGGATCTATGCTGCTAATGGCGGCGATCCTCTGGTGAGTGGTTGCCTCTGGAGGACAACCGTTTGGAAATCACTGAGCAGTGGTCTCTAAACTGTTGCCCTCCAGATCTTGCCAAACTACAACTTCCAGCATGCACAGACAGCAAACTGATGTCAGTGCATGCTGGGAGTTGTAGCTTTGCAACAACTGGAGGCACACTGGTTGGGAAACACTATGGTTGGAAAACACTGAGGTTCTGTTACATAACAATGTTTCCCAACCAGTGTGCCTCCAGATGTTGCAAAACTACAACTCCCAGCATGTACTGACAGTCAAAGGGCATGCTAGAAGTTGTAGTTATGTAACAGTTGGAGGCACACAACTACAACTCCCAGAAAGCCCAGACAGCCTGTTCATTCATGCTAGGAGTTGTAATTTGGCAAGATCTGGATGGCCACAGTTTAGAGACAAATGCACCGTGATCTCTATAAACTGTGGCCCTCCAGATCTTGCCAAACTACAACTCCCAGCATGCACTGACAGCAAATGGCTGTGTGCATGCTGGGAGTTGTAGTTGTGAGCCTCCAACTGTTGCATAACTACAACTCCTAGCATGCCCTTCAGCTGTCAGTACATGCTGGGAGTTGTATTTTGCAACAGCTGGAGACACACTGGTGGGGAAACCCAGGGTAAGTCTCTTACGGCACTGTTTCCCTAACAGGAGCCTCCGGCTGTTGTACAACAACTCCCAGCATTGCCAGCCAGCAATTGACTGTCCAGGCATGCTGGAAGTTTTGCAACAGCTGAAGGCACCCTGCTTGGGAAACACTGTCGTAGGGTATTTTTGGTGGAGGAGACATCCGTGTACGCCCCTTTACGAACCTCTAATGCCTTAATGCGTTTGGTGCTCTCTCACTCCTGAGCCCTTTCAAGGCAACAGTTTAGTGCTACCAATGGTGTATTTCCATACTCGGGAGAAATTGTGTTACAAATTTGAGGGCTACACCAGAATGTTAGAGTAAAAAAAATATTTATTTTTTTTACACTAACATGCTGGGGTTGCCCCATAATTTTTATTTTCACAAGAGGTAAAAGGAGGAAAAATAAAATAAAATTTGTGACGCAAATGTAAATACTGCATATGTGGACATTAAGTGCTTTGCGGGCACACTACAGGGCACCATGTACATTTGAGGCCTAAATTGGTGATTTGCACTTTAATGGCTGAAAGCTACAAAAACAAAAAACACATGTGACCCCATTTTGGAAACTACATCCCTCAAGAAATGTTATAAAGGGTGTACCTGAAATCTGAAAGATTTTTAGAACAGTGGTCCGAGATGAAGGAGATTTTTTGTACTCACTGTAAAATGAATAAGCCCAGGGATGTGGAAATTATATCGCCCGTCCGGGACAAGTAGTTTTGGGCGCCGGGCAAGTGAATTGTTTATAGATTTAGCCCTGTATCGGGCTAGCAGGGACAGACCGACGTCCCCCTTATTTTTCTTTACTGCCGGTGTGAGGCGCAGAAGCCGATGGAAGTCTACACCTCACACCGGCGCTCAGAGTGTATGGAGGGGGCGGCGGGGGCCCCCAGCTGACCACAGAGCCCGAGGTCGCACGTTCCCATTACATAATTGAGCCCCGCCCCCTTATCGAATCCTCCCGGAGGATGGAGGACGCAGCTACATAACACAAGAAGACAGGGGGAGAGAAAGGATGTCCACAGCTCGGCACACAGCTCCCCCCCTCCCCCGCACACAGCTCTATCCCTCCCCTGTCTCCACAGGACCTAATCCACCACGGGGAGGCTGCATGTTTTCACAGGGAAAACACAGAGCGGGGGGAGGGGAGAGAGGAGAGGACGTCTGGTGTGAGGGGAGATTTTCAGACCCTTGTAACCTCACACACAGCTCTGATGTCCACTCATGGCTGCTCAGGTGAGGAGGCAGAGAATGCAGGAAGGGTGGTTGTATATGTGTGATGTGTGTGTAATGTACAATGTCTGTGTGTGATGTGTGTAATGTATAATGTGTGTGATGTGTATGTAATGTATAATGTGTGTATGATGTCTGTGTGTGATGTGTATGTAATGTATAATGTGTATGATGTCTGTGTGTGTGATGTGTATGTAACGTATGATGTGTGTATGATGTCTGTGTGTGATGTGTATGTAATGTATGATTGATGTGTGTGTAATATATGATGTGGGGGGCAGTGGCGGGTGTATGTATGATGTGTGCATATGTATGGTGTATATGTATGGTGTGAGTGTATATGTGTATGATGTATCTGTGATGTGTGTATGTAATGTATGATGTGGGGGGGGGGGGGGGCACTGCCGCCGCCAGTTGTGCTATCTAATTTTATTTATTTTTAGTGGCTTCTGGCCACCCGCAGTAAATTGCACCCCCCAGAATCCCCCCCTTCATACTCACCCACCAACCAAGAGCCCCACGGATGCACACAAACACACCCGACCCAAAACTACAACTCCCAGCATGTTGCACCGTAACCTAAACTGTAGAACTATAAAGTGCAACATGCTGGGAGTTGTAGTTTTGGTTCAGGTCAGCTGCAGAGCCATAGGCTGCATCAGGGCATGCTGGGTGTTGTAGTTACTAACTGCAATTCCCAGTATTCCCTGACACAGCCTATGTCTCTGCAGCTGACACGAACCAAAACTACAACTCCCAGCATGTTCCACAATAACCTTAACTGTACTACTATACAGTGCAACACCCACACAACCATAGGCTGTATCAGGGCATGCTGAGAGTTTTAGTTATCTAGTAACTAAATGCAACTTCCAGCATTTTCTGACACAAAATGCACCACAAACTGGAGAAGCAGAACACCCCCCCAGTAACACATAAGTCCCTATGAAGACTGAAAAATAGTGATTAAAATATTTTAAAAAGTGCGTATGTGAATAAGCCCCTTTCCTAATAAAAGTTTCCAATTTTCTTTAAATAAAAATAATGTAAAAAAATAAACATAAGTGGTATCGCTGCATGTGGAAATGTCCAGACTATTAAAATATAATGTTAATTAAACCGAACGGTGAACGGTGTAAATGTAAAGAATAGTCCCGAATTTCTCATTTTTGGTCACTTCATATTAGAAATTATTTTATGGTGATAAAAAAGTTACATCTAGACTTATCTGTGGTTGCCTCGGGCGTAAAAGGATCTACAGCTCTCTCTCCGCTAATAGCCTGGCATGCTGTGATCACCGCGGGCGCTATTAACTTAGACAGCGGTGATCTAATGGTTTGACAGCAGTGTCTAAAGGATCTTATATCCATCCCTGGTGGTCTAGTGGGGGGGGGGGGGGGGGGGATCAGACTATTTTGTTCGAAATTATTTTGTCTACCAGGACAAGTAGATTTTCTTGAGGGACAAGTAGATTGTGTTCCGCTTTAGTCCCTTGGACAAGTAGTTTTTTTTTAAATTTCCACACCCCTGTAAGCCCATAGACCAAACCCACAAGGCCTGCGGACGAGACTCCAGGCCAGAGATATCCGAGGCCCAGAACCATCCTCTGCAAATACCCAAGACACCCGGGCCAAATAGAGAGACAAGAAAAGGTCGACTAGGAAGCCAGATGGGCCAGAATCATCCCTGAAGCAGATAGGAAACAAACTCCAAGGAACACAGCAGGGAGAGCAGTGTACGCCTGAGCAGAAGGCGAGCACAGGAGGTGGAGACCAGAAAACACCAGGAATAAAAGACTGGCTCTGGGTAGGTCTGGTGCATGAGAACAAAGACCCGAACAGATGCAGACGCAAAACCCCTGTCTCAGGGGCCCACCGTGAGCACCCGGAAGGAGACCGTAACTTCACAGGTGTAATCCGGGTGGCCAGAACGCCCTCAAGGGAGGACACAAACCCCAAAAGGAGGAAGAAGAGCAATGCCCTGAAAACCGGAGAGCACTACATGGAAACTGGGGGTGCCTGAGTCACCTGAAAGACCAACGTGGAAAATAAATGGGCAAGAAAGGAGCAGAATGCCCCAGAACACCGGAGCAGCCGACAGGGGAAGTGGCGATTCCCGAGTCCCCAGGAAGACTTCTACCTGAAGAGTAAGGAAAACCAACATCCGCGAAACGCTCCGGGTGACAAACTTCCATGAAGAGACATTAAGAAGTGCAGTACACAATGACCGCCCCCCAAAATGGGATCACGGAGAAGTCCGGGCCGGATCACTACACATGCTCAAGACCTCAATCATCTCGTAGGCTCAAAGAACCGGGAAAGCTGCCTAGAAAGAAGGCACGCCACATCATCTTAGGATAGTGTCCAAGACAAGGAGACAAACCGATCATGAACCCTTGTGGTCTGAGCGGACCAGAGCACCCCAAACAAACATCCCGTCAGAAACTGGAACAGATGGAGAAACAAAGGAGAACCCAGCTGGGACTCTCAGGTTCTGGGCAAAGGAAGGATATGATAGAAAACTGTGTGCATCGCAACAGACACTGTCAAAAGGGAAGGAAGAACACACCCTTTCAGGGAGAGTACACCGGAGGAGGAGAGCAATGGTAAGGCCCAAACAACAGACTGTGGCTAGACCGGCTGTCGCCGAGCCATACATGAATATATGAACTCAAACAGAGGAGAGTGCAAAGGCTGCGTGAGCAGCAGTAGATACAGAAACAGAAAGCGAGCCAGGCTGCCATAGTGGGCAGCAAGCACACAAGCCTAGACAGCAAAAGGCTGTGGATTGCTCTCAGCAAAAAACAAAGACCCAGCCAGGTACCTCACATATACAGTGGAAGAGAGAGATGGTTCCATCTTGGCAGCAGAAAGTGGTCAGCAAAATAATCCCCATAGTGGAAGGCAAAACAAGGGTGGTCAAGAAGAAACTCAGGCAATGACCATGCCAAACTCTCTGATCCCCGTACTCCCTGTTGAAGGGGAATTGTCAAAGTGTGTCAGGCCTGTAGGAGCAGATAAATGCCACCCCACAGCCACGGTAAAGTACTGGGTGGACGTAGCTCCGAGGGACCCTGCGACAACCCATCGAGGTATGAAGGGCCAACTAGTGTCCCTAGAGGGATCGGAATCCTGCACACTGGAGCTGGGCAAAATGCGTGTCTACGAATGCAAGTAAGCAACACACACACACAACCAACCGCATCGAGAGCAATTCCAGGTGACTATTAATGCTACAGAGCAGGTGCCTGAGCTATGCTGCGCAGGAGGCCAGGAAAGATACCTGGAGGCATAAGGGGGGCTGAATTGACTGCCGCCCCATCAGGCCCCATGCCAGAAAAGAGGTCCATGCAGATCACTGTCTGGCTTACTGGTATGGGTTCACAGTAGACAACGAGTCATTCCTTCGGACACCTTGCACAGCAGTGAGGTACCGAACTCCGGCCGCAGATACATCAGATGGGTGATGAGTAACATAGTAACATAGTTCATGAGGTTAAAAAAAGACCAGAGTCCATCAAGTTCAACCTATATCCCTAATGAGACCCTACTGAGTTGATCCAGAGGGAGGCAAAAAACCCTCATACTAGAGGTAAAAATTCCTTCCCGACTCCAAATATGACAGTCAGAATAAATCCCTGGATAAATGTTCTGTCCCCATATATATATTATACATAACCAGCGATGTTATTACTCTTCAAGAATGCATCCGGACCAGTTTTGAACTTACAGAGTTCACCATGACCACCTCCTCCTGAAGAGAATTCCACTGCCCTCACCTCTCCGGGAGAGAAGTCTCACTGCTCTTACCGTAAAGAACCCCCATCTGTGCTGGTGTAGAAACCTTTCCTCTAAACGTAGAGGATGCCCCCTTGTTATAGATACAGTCCTGGGAATAAATAGATCATGGGAGAGATCTCTGTACTGTCCCCTGATATATTTATACATAGTTATTAGGTCTCCCCTAAGCCTTTTTTCTAAACTAAATAACCCTAATTCTGATTATCTTTCTGGGTACTGTAGTCCTCCCATTCCCCGTATTACTCTGGTTGCCCGTCTTTGAACCCTCTCCAGCTCCACTACATCTTTCTTGAACACTGGTGCCCAGTACTGTACCCAGTATTCCATGTGTGGTCTTACTAGTGATTTGTACAGTGGTAGAATTATTTCCTTGTCGTGGGCATCTATGCCCCTATTGATGCACCCCATGATTTTATTAGCCTTGGCAGCAGCTACCTGAAACTGCAGCTAAATTTACTGTTAACTAAGACTCCCAAGTCCTTTTCCATGTCAGTCGTCCCAAGAGTTCTCCCATTTTTATAAATAACCCCAGCCCGGATATTTCCTCCCCATGTGCATTACCTTACATTTATCAGTGCTGAACCTCATTTGCCACTTCCCAGCTCAAACCTCCAACACATCCAGATCCATTTGTAACAGTGCACTGTCCTCTATAGTGTTTACCACTTTACAGAGTTTAGTATCACCTGCAAAAATTGTTACTTTACTATTCAACCCCTCTACAAAGCCATTAATAAATAACAGCAGTCAGCAGAGGAAACCATGCAGAACACTGTCTGGCTGACTTGTATGATTCCATAGTATATAACAGGTCACTCCTTCGGACACCTCGCACCAACAGTGGGGTACCGGAGTGCCAGCCGCGGACGTAGCAGCTTTGAGACGAGTTATAGGCGAGACTACAGTCTGGCCTATTGATATCAGGTCCAATCCATACCCACGCAGGGATACTCCCATGGAGACCTTGCGTTGAATGAGGGGATCCGGAGCACTAGCCGCGGATGCAGTAGCCTGTGGAGGAAGGGATCATATAGTATGGCATGCCAAGAACACACCCAGGATTGGCTGCCGGTAGACCTGACAGAGGAGGAACCTCAAAAGAGACCTGAGCGTCTGCCAGGAACGCAAAGGAGCTTACACACGGCATGGCACTCAGTCGTAGGGGAGAACAGGAATTGAATATATCCCCGGTAGTTTCCAAGGGATTATGAAATCCCTGCCAACAACCTGCCATATGCTCTATGACAGTGAGCAACAATGCAGAAATAGGGATGCCAGAGACATACCTTAATTGGCTTAATGTAAGTAGTTTATAGCAAGTCACCTTATAGGGTGACTGAAGCAAATAAAGCAGCCCTGAATACAGACCCTAGGAAATGGAACCTACAGATATTAAACTGTTAAAACTAATGCCAACTAAGCCTGCAATAGCGTGTGATTTCCACATGGGTGAGCAGCAATAGAAAACAGAGTGCAATACAAATGTAGGCTGCAAGAGGGTGCCAAATTCCACCCAATGGTCAAAGTGACCAGTGAAAATGTATTTTTATTTATTTTTTTACACAGGCAGGAAGAAGCGAGGGGAGCAAGGTACTCCGCACTGAGACACTCACACCATGGAGACAGTAAAGACACAATAGGGACACTGAAGGAAAAACCACATGTCGGCAGCCCCAGGAGCGGCGACGGCATGGAGCAGTGAGCTTACAAGCGCCGGCTAAGCTGCCGCACAGCTCCGAGGCCTACAGAGTGCCGTTGACCCCCGCATGGTGGAGGGGCGGATATTAACTCCCCTGGAGGAGCACAGGGTTACGGCTGCGGTTAGCGCCCGCTGGCCGGTCGTAAGGAGAGGCCGTGGTGCTTGGTAAGCTGGGGTGGAGGCTCTGGCCTCTCTGCTTGCGCAGCCATGCACCGCTATAACCCACGGATCGTGCGCTGGCACAGGGGAGAAGAACAGCGGAGCCATGTGCCACCATAACCCCCTCACCCAGCGCGCTGCCAAATATCGTTGGCCAAATGGAAGAACCCCACACATAACAGAAAGCTGTGCAGAGGTGAGCAGAGAAGAACATTCAGTTTTGGGCACCTGTCCATAAAAGGGACACTGCGGAGTTGGAAAGGGTGCAGAGACGCGCAACTAAACTAATATGGGGCATGGAACATCTTAGCTATGAGGAGCGATTAAAGGAGTTACAATTGTTTAGTCTTGAGAAGAGACGTTTAAGGGGGGATATGATAAACGTATATAAGTATATTAATGGCCCATATTAAAAATATGGAGAAAAACTGTTCCAGGTTAAACCCCCCCAAAGGACGAGGGGGCACTCCCTCCGTCTGGAGAAGAAAAAGTTGAGTCTCAAGGGGCGACACGCCTTCTTTACCGTGAGGACTGTGAATTTATGGAACGGTCTACCTCAGGAACTGGTCACAGCAGGAACAATTAACAGCTTTAAAACAGGATTAGATACATTCCTGGAACAAAATAAGATTAATGCTTATGAAGAAATATAAAATCCCATCCCTTCCCCAATATCGCGCCACACCCCTACCCCTTAATTCCCTGGTTGAACTTGATGGACATATGTCTTTTTTCGACCGTACCAACTATGTAGCTATGGTTCTCCTGGAACCAATTAATATCATATGTTGAGGGACCACTGTAGTTGCACCTGCGATGCACAGCAGGGTGGCGGCTATTAATCTCTGAACCTTTTACACAGTTTGAGTACCTAAAACCTGTACATGTCTAATATATAAGCCACATAACTGTGGACTGGATAATAAACACTGGGGTGTACTGAACATCAGTGCATATTAGGGTGGTCCATAACACCCATAGTTGCAAGCTGGTGATCAACAGTCAGGTTGCTTTGGCACCCCTTGCTTTATAATTCAGCCGTGAATTAGACTAGTCGCCTATGTAAATCAGATTCAGCCACTCCAGATATCATTAAGTAGGTGTAATAGCACACCACTGACTTGACAGATACACCTCGGGTGTTTGAATCTGTGTTTGCCTTATAGAGTAATATGGAATCAAGTACACTGACGTCAATGGGGGATGTGTTTTCTCACCTTCTATATTATTTTGTAAGTTATGTTTTATTACTAACACGTGTGATAGGGAGGCTTTTTCTAACCCACTCCGGGTTACATTGTTGTTGTTGTGAACCATGACTAATACCGGACTTCACCGATCACAGTGATGCCCAGCATTTTCCCCCTTAGACACCACGATGAAACTGGATTGCGGCATCTAAAATAGTAAAAATAAAAACACACAACCGTCCCGGCAGCTCAGTGGAGCTGATCGGGACCACCGCTGTAAAACTACAGTGTCCTGATCAGCTTAGAGGTCTGCTGGAGGGCCCTTACCTGCCTCCTCGCAGTCTGATCATTGCTAGGTAGCTCCAGGCAGCCTCAGTAGCCTGGAGCAATCTGGCACAGATAACAATGATCAATGTTATGCTATGGCATAGCATTGGACAGTGTATGCAATCCAAGGATTGCATGTAATAGCCCCAAAGTAAAAAAAAATAAAAAAAATAAAAACGTTAAATCTGAATTAACCCCTTCCCCAATAAAAGTTTGAATCAACCCTTTTCCTATAAAAAAAAAATCAATAATCTAATATGTAAACAAAAATACACTAACGTGTGGTATTGCTGTGTGTGTAAATGTCCGAACTATAAAAATATGTTAATTAAACCGCACGGTCAATAACGTTAAGGTAACGAAAATACCAAGTCCAAGATTGCCCATTTTTGGTCACTTTGTATAAAAATCAAACCTATATAAGGCTGGGTTCCCATCACGTTTTCTCCCATACGGGAGTGCATACGGCAGGGGGAAGCTGAAACGTCGCGCTCCTTTATGCCTTCGTATGCGCTCCCATATGTAATTCATTTCAGTGAGCAGGCCGGAGTGAAACGTTTTGTCTGGTCCTCTCATTTTTGTGCCGTATGCGCTTTTACAACCGGACCTAAAACAGTGGTTGACCACAGTTTTAGGTCCGGTGAAAAAGAGCATACAGCGCAAAATTGAGCCGACCGAACGTTTACTCCGGCCGGCTCATTGAAATGAATTACATACGGGAGCGCATACGAAGGCATACCGGAGCGTATGTTTTTAGCTTCCCCCCTTCCGTATGCACTCCCGTATGGGAGAAAACGTGATGTGAACCCAGCCTAAGTTGGGTATCAATTTAATTGTTTATTGTGCTCTCTGCTGAAACCTCTGTCCATGTCAGGAACTGTCCAGAGCAGGAGAGGTTTGCTATGGGGATTTGTTCCTAAAATAAACAGGTGTCAGCGGAGAGCACTGTGGTAAGGCAGAAAAAACTCAAAGAGAAAATAAACTTCCGTTGTAGTATACAGCAGCTGATAAATACTGGAAGGATTAAGATTTTTAAATAGAATTTACAAATCTGTTTAACTTTCTGGTATCAGTTGATAAAATAAAATAAGATTTCCAGTGGAATACCCCTTTATGGGGTTAAGCTGTATGTCATATGGCATGAGTTAGGGGACAAGATTTAGGTCACTGATAGTTTGCTGCACTTAGATAGCTAGAGGGATCATGGGAAACAATTACTTACCAGAAGCTTGTCAAAGTACTGAATATCATCAGGCTTAAGGAATGGAAGGTTGCCAGAAGGTTGATCACTGACACTTTTCATGGTTCTGTCTTCAGTAGGCATATGAAATCCAGTCAATCCACCCAAAGGAGTGGGTGTTGCAGTCAATTTACGGGCTGGCGTACGTATGGGAACATAACCAGCAGGAGGTGGGAGAACCTGAAGAGAAATATAGTATGTGAAGAGAATAAAAATACTTAAGTAATTTTTTGGACTTTTTTGTAGCTGTAATTTTACATTAAAAATTAAATATTGCGCAGGACTATGAATTAGATTGTACAGAACACCCAGCACCAAAGAATAACATGGCACTCGTTATCATGAAGGATACAGATAACCAGGAGACCAAGCTGAACGCTTTGTCTAATGCATAGTTATGTGCAGCCAGGAGCATAGACCACATTGCACAGATACAGAAGCATATTTGAAAGTGAATGTCATTTAATAACAATGATTAGGGCTGCAACTAAAGAGTATTTCTAAAATCGATTAGCTAGCCGTATATTGGTACGATTAATCGGATAAAAACCCAAAATGGGATTAGGGGGACCAGGAAAGGGTTAATGGGAAGGCGGGAGGAAGTGGGGACTGCATTGTGAAGAGTTAACAGGGGGGAAAAAAAGAGGGAACAGCGCCTGAAGGGTTTACAGAGGGCAAGAATAAAGGGACAGAAAATGAAGAGTTAACAGGAAGAGAGGAGACAGCACCTGAAAGGTTAACCTAGAAGCCTTGCTGAAGGACAGGAGGAGCCGTTAGACCTTCGTGATGGCTGTCCTCCTGCACTAGGAAGATATGTCAGCTTCTGGCTGGACAGGGGGGCTTCCACGATGTCAGGACCAGAGGCTTCTTGACACCGGTGTCAGCGTTGACTTCCGGACAGAACTCCAGGTTGCGGTCTCCGTGCTACAGGTAGGCTGCAAATGTCGCAGGCCACCAACATCTTCAGAGAGTAAGGGGAGATTGAGAGAGACATGTAGGGGGTAGACTGAGGGGCTAAAGGTAGGGAAAATAGCAGGAATACTTTGTTACTAGGCCATGCCCCTAACCACCGATTAATCAATGATTGAGATAGTCAACAATTTCCATTATCGATTTAAATTGAGAATATCGATTATTCATTGCAGCCCTAAAAAATTACTAACATTTTATTTATCAAAACAGTTTTTCAAAAAATTACAGGTACACTTTAACAAATAGAAAGTTTTCAATGGGTTTCACACAAGTTTTTGTAGCAGTTTCTCATGCAGTTTTTTTAGCCAAAGCCAGTCTTTGATTAACCCCTTAAGGACGCAGGGCTTTTCAGTTTTTGCATTTTCGTTTTTTCCTCCTTACCTTTTAAAAATCATAACCCTTTCAATTTTCCACCTAAAAATCCATATTGTGGCTTATTTTTTGCGTCACCAATTATACTTTGCAGTGACATCAATCATTTTACCCAAAAATCCACGGCAAAAAGGAAAAAATCATTGTGCGACAAAATTGGGGGCTTCAGTTTCTACGCAGTGCATAGTTCAGTAAAATTGACACATTATTCTGTAGGTCCATACGGTTAAAATGGTACCCTACTTATACAGGTTTATTTTTGTAGTACTTCTGGGAAAAAATCATAACTACATGCAGGAAAATTTATATGTTTAAAAATGTCCTCTTCTGACCCCTATAAAACTTTTTTATTTTTCCACGTACATGAGGGCTCATTTTTTGCGCCGTGATCTGAAGATTTTATCAGTACCATTGTTGTTTTGATCTGACTTTTTGATCACTTTTTAATGGTATAAAAAGTGACTAAAGGAGGAGATTTTTTAACACTTACCGTAAAATTTTCGAAGGATCCATTGGGGGACACAGACGGTGGGGTGTATGCTGCTGTCTCTAGGAGGTATGACACTATGGCAACAAAGAAGTCTGCTCCTCCCAGCAGGATATACCCGCCTCTAGGCCCTGAGGTAATCAGTTTTAGTACCATAGCAATAGGAGAGGACTGACAGGTCAAGGAAAAAACACGAGCTGTCCGAGAACCAGAAGAAAAGATATAATTGAACACACCCTCGGACAGAGAACCAAAGAGAAACCCAAAAGGGCGGGAGCTGTGTGTCCCCAATGGATCCTTCGAGAATGATTTTACGGTAAGTGTTAAAAAAAATCTCCTTTTCTCTATCGGCTCCATTGGGGGACACAGATAGTCAGGCAGACGGCTGTTCCACTGCCGCCTGCAACAGTTTACAGCTCAGACTAGCATCAGCCGATGCGAAGGTATGAACCCGGTAGAACCTCGAGAAAGTGTGCAAAGATGACCAAGTAGCCGCCTTGCAAATCTGCGAGGCCAAGGCTTTGTTCTGCAGAGCCCAGGATGCCCCAACATAAACGGGTAGAATGAGCCACAACCATTAAGAGAGGAATCTTCCCCCTACAGCAATAGGCTTCCGAAAAGGCAGACCGGATCCACCGAAAAACGGTGGCCTTGGAAGCAGGTTGTCCCTTACGATGACCTTCCGTAAGGACGAAAAAGGAATTGCACTAAGGAAACAAAGAAGAGATAGAGAGGTAAGACCTAACAGCCCGAACCCCATTCAGTTTGTGGAGTAAATGCTCCTTAGAATGAGAAGGAGCGGGTCAAAATGACGGAAGAACAATGTCCTCATTGAGATGAAAGGCCGAAACAACCTTCGGCAAAAAGGAAGGATCTGGCCGGAAGACAACCTTGTCCTGGTGAAGCACCAGAAATGGAGAACTGCAGGAGAGAGCTGCCAATTCAGACACTCTCCGAATGGAGGTGATAACAAGAAAACGCCACTTTCCAAGAAAGGAGTCGCAGGGACACCTCCCCAAGGGGTTCAAAAGGTTCACCTTGGAGTACCTCCAAAACCAGATTCAAGTCCCAAGGGGGAGAAGGTGACCGATAAGGAGGGGCAGCATGCACCACTCCTTGAAGGAGGGTCCAGACATGAGAATTAGAAGCCAGAGGATGCTGGAAAAGAATAGAAAGGGCCAAAACCTGACCCTTAAGGGAACAGAGACAACCCCAGTTCCAATCCCGACTGCAAGAAGGAGACGGGAAACCGAAGAGGTAACAGGACACAAGACCTGAGCTTCACACCAACTAAAATAAGACCGCCAGGTACGGTGGTAAATTTTTTGCCGAGGAGGACTTAAGAGCCCTGAGCATGGTGCGAATGACTTGGGAAGAGAAACCACGGCTCTCAAAACCACGGTCTCGACCGCCACGCCGTCAAAGCAGAGACGGTAATAGGGGTGGCACAGGAGACCTGAGATAAGAGGTCTGGACGATAGGGAAGGCGTTAAATCGTACAGGAGCCTGACCACGACGACGTACCACGCCAGCTGGGCCACTAGAATGGCGGAAACGTCCCACTGAGAGTTTCCTCAGGACCCCGAAAAGAGAAGAAAGGGAGGAAATAGACAAGGTAGGGCAAAGCCGACCACCAAATAGACAAGGTAGGGCAAGGCTCGACCAAGAGAGGAACGCTTCAGTTGTAGAGGTCCACGCCTGGAGCACCCCAGGGGTTGCAGATCACAGCAAACACCCCTGGAGGTAGGGACCAGTGGCCTTGGACGACTGAGGACCGGCCGAGAAGATCACATCCCAAGGAAGGCCAGACTGAAGATAACAGATGGCCGGAAACCTGAGTTCCGCACAGGAGTTAAATTCCCAAGAAGCAAGCAAAGAGGTCCCTGAAAGCACCTCCCCAGCCCGACAGACTGGCAGGGATGGACAGGAAGGAGCACCCCCAAAAAAAATAGGGGTAAAACGAAGCCACCGAAGGGACCGACAAGACTGACGAGAGAGAACAATCTTGCGGCCAAGAGACAATGGAGACCTGTCACACCGGAAGAAAATCATCAGTTGAAGAGGCCGGTGACAAAACTGGGCTAATGGCACGACCTCCACGACCGCCGCCAATCGACCCAGGACATCCATGCAAAAGATGGAAACTGGAGCAGGGAGCCGAAGTCATCAGACTCTTGAAAAGAGTCGGCGGAGTCTAAAGTGGGCAGAGGCCGCATCGAACTGGAGCCCCAGGAGAGCGGTTGGGCTTGTCCCAAATGACCATCCAACCATAGTGAGACAAGGTCTGGGGGTTGAGACTAAGACTCTCCAGGATCCTGGCTGGAGCTCAGATCAGGAGGTAGTCCAAATAAGGAATCACGGAAAAAACTGTTGTCCGTTAAAAGGCTATCACAGGCACCAGGACTTTGGTAAAGGTCTGCGGAGAAGTGGCCAGACCGAAACGGATAGCCACAATAGAAAATGACCGTCCGGAACTGCAGAGTGGAGGTACCGCTGATGACCGGGAAACAATGAGATGTCCACTGAGGAACGAAAACTCCCCTTGAACCATGGACGCCAGCACCGTACGGAGAGACTCCATTCGGGATGGAAACGCAAGATGCTGGCTGAAATACTCGAGAAGCAAGACTGGGCGAACAGAATAGTCTTTCTTTCCAACAGAGAGGTTGGAATAAACCTTGAAAACGTTCCCCTGAAACTGCATGTCCAGGCATCCAGGAGGGTAAGAGGCAACCAACCACCAGAGAGAGGTCGGCGGGTGGGGGCGACCCTTCAGGCCGAGAAAGGCCTACGGGTGCCTGATGGGGCCACCAAACGGCCGGAACGGACAGCCGACCTCCGGGAGGAATGGGATCGGAAAGAGGAGCCCTCTTCCCATGAAGGCGCCTGGCTGGACCCTTTGTTGGTACCAAAGGTCCGCAGAACCGGAAGGAGGACTTACGACGGAAAGCGGTTCTGTGAGTCTTACCAGAGGTAATAAGGAACTCTTTTTCCGCCCGCCGCCTCACTTCTTGAAGGTGGCGTCCGCATTCCAGGCTTTAAGCCACATGAAGGGACGGTGACTACCAGGTAGCGTGTGGTAAAGGCAGCACAGCGGCTGCACATGGAAGCAGAAACACAGAAAAATCTCTGGCTGTGGAGCATCGGAGAGCTAGATTAAATAAATCCTCCGGAGGGATCTTGAAGACTACCCTGGCGGAGTTGGAAGACCATACTAAAAGGGCCTTTGACACCCAGGCAGAAGCAAAAGCATGAAGAACCTGCTGCCTCAAGGGCAGAGATTGCCAAAATATCCACCTTCATGTCCGCTGGATTCTTGAAGGCAGCCGCATCAGCCAATGGCCGGGTAGGCACCTTAGAGAGGCGGGAGACCGGCGGACCCACAGTTGGAGAGGAGGTCCACCAAACAATGAGGTCCTTGGCGAAGGAATACCACACTTGAACTTTCTTAGTTTCCTGAAACTTCTTGTCAGGGTGACTTCAGGCAGATACCCGCAGGGCGTAAAATTCAGCACGAGAGCTGAAAGTCTTGAGTGCCGGTCGGGCACAAAGAAAGGAGACTTCTGGAGCCACGTACGAAGTTCCTGGTCCTTTAGATGGACGGTGTCTCATATGGCCGCAACCACTGAGTACACCACATCTAGCACATCCGTGCGGTCCTCTGAGTCGGAAGGCCGAATCAGAAACCTCATCCACAAGTTCTCCATGTGAATGGGAAAGAGGTGAGGCAGCCCTGGAAGAAGTCTGACACGATGAAAGGAGACTTCTGGATCACGTCCGAAGTTCCTGGGTCCTTTAGCTGAAGGTGTCTCTTATGGCCGCAACCAATGAGTACACCATATTAGGCAAATTCGTGCGGTCCTCTGAGTCGAAGGCCGAATCAGAAACTTCTTCCACAAGTTCTCCAGGTGAATGGTAACGTGTGAGGCGGCCCTGGAAGAGAGAGACGGACCTGGTACGCGGGTCTGGAGAGCCAGAGCGGCAACCCTGGAAGCATTCTCTAGAGGAGCGACGCTTGCTACAGGTCGGAGTAACGGGGCGATGCCTACAAGGGGAGCGCCCGTGCTTGCCAGAAGATTCGGGGGGTGAGTCAGATAACACACCCCTATGATGCTGCGAGAGCGTCAGAATAGGGGGAGAGCGGGGACCCTCCGAAAGGCCGGTGTAGGGAGGGCCTCTCCAAGGCAGTCACCACATAACGGGAGACCTGAGCCAAGTCTGATATAGACTGGGAGAGGGAGGGAACCCAGGCTGGAGGGATGGCCAAACCCAACGGGTCTGGAAGAACAACCGGCGTTGAGTAGCAAGGGGGTCTGGGGGAGCAGCGGAGCAGGCAGAACAAGTGGTTCAGCAGAACAAGACCGTTCAGAGTTACAGTATTAACAGATTAAAGGAGTGGCTAACACTCCAGTTAACTGTTTAGAGGGAGGCCGTTCTGGGCCTCTCTCACCCAAGACTGTGTTCCATTTCACTGTGTTGCTGATACAGTCTGCTTATCTTACTGTTTCACATGCGTTGAGATCCCCATAGACCACAATGGACCAATTTTAAAAATTAAGCCACAAGACTAACACTCTGTCCCACCCTGGGACTCGAACCCGTGGTGTTCTCCAGGCTGTCAGAGAGGAGAAAAGCCTGCCAATAGCAAGGGAGGGGCGTGTTAGGAGCAGGGGGCACCGCTGATTGGCCCCTGCCACCATAATCACGCGCACAGCGCTGATTGGTGGAGAGTTCGCTCCCAGAGAAGCTTCGGCAAAGTATTAACAAGAAGTCCCGTAATGGCGCCCGCTCCTTGTCCCAAGCGCACATGCAAATGCATGTGCGCTCGCGGGGAATTGAGCAGACTAAATGCCGCCGGCAGCAGCCGCTACTGAAAGTGAAAGTAAGCCGGCGCTCAGAGCGCCCGCATAGAAGAACACTGCGGCTGTCAGCCGCTTAATGTAAAAAACAGACACAGTCGTACACACGTACACACAGACACACACACACACACATATTATATTATATTATATTATATTAATATATATATATATATATATATATATATATATATATATATATATATATATATATGAATAAAGTGTAGAAAGTAGTGCCCCATCCAAACTGCCACTGCTCACCCCAGTAATAAAGGACCCCCTCTGTCCAGGCCAGCCCCATTAGACCCATTAGAAAGGTGGGCCAAAAACTGAGTGTCTCCAGATGTTGCAAATCTGCACCTAAGGAGAAAGGGAAATATACTCACCTCAGTCAGAAGAACTTACCTCATGAAGTCTTCCTATGAAGTCTTCAGCCAGCTTTTATCACCTGCATCATGCCAGGCTACCATGTGCGAGCGAGGCGAGCAGAGAGATAGGGTGACCCCCCCATGAGGTACAAACCCAGGCGCTGACCGTTGGCAAGAGGGGGTGGGGGTGAACAGCGCATATACGCAATATCTGTGCCCCCTTACTCGCAATGGGGAAACCGTGAGCCGCAGTTCCTGAGTCCCCACCTGAAAGCAGGAAAGAAAATGGAATAAAAAAAATTCTAACACATCCCTAAATCTAGGAAAATAAAAAAAACATAAGACCTGGTCTGGAGAGAACTCCAGACCATGTCCACCTCCTTCAGACACTAAGCTTAAACTGATTACCTCAGGGCCTGGAGGCGGGTATATCCTGCTGGGAGGAGCAGACTTCTTTGTTGCGTTAGAGTCATACCTCCTAGAGACAGCAGCATACACCCCACGGTCTGTGTCCCCCAATGGAGCCGATAAAAAAAAATTCCTAAGTCCAAAAAAGCGTATTTCTCTAAGTGTACGCCATTGACCGTGTGGTTTAATTAAAGATATATTTTTATAGTTCGGACATTCACGCACGCGGCGATACCACGCGTTTATTTTTATTTACACTGTTTTTATTTTTTTTTATGGGAAAAGGGGGGTGATTCAAACGTATTAGGGAAGTGGTTAAATTATCTTTATTAACACTTTTTTTTTGCAATGTTATAGCTCCCATAGGGACCTATAACACTGCACACACTGATCTTTTACACAGATCACTGGCGTGTATTAACACACCTGTGATCAGTGTTATCGGCGCTTGACTGCTCCTGCCTGGATCTCAGGCACGGAGCAGTCATTCGCCGATCAGACACCGAAGAGGCAGGTAAGGTCCCTCCCGATGTCCTGTAAGCTGTTCGGGATGCCGCAATTTCACCGCGGCAGTCCCGAACAGCCCGACTGAGCAACCGGGATACTTTTGCTTCAGACGCGGTGGTCAGCTTAGATCGCATCTGAAGGGTTAATACAGGGTATCACCGCGGGTCCCGGCCGTTGATGGCCGCCGGGACAAACCCCATATGACGCATATCGCGGCAGCCGGCGGAGGACGTAAATATCGTCCTTCGTCGTTAAGGAGTTAAGCAGGTTATTTACTCTTGAATATACTTCTGGTTCTGGCTCAAACACTGCCGCAAAAACTTAGCGTAAACACCCTAAACAAAATAATTTTAAACCATACCTTATAACCCTCTGGAAACATCGCATCCAACTCTTCATCAGAGAGAGGGCGGTTTCGCTCATCAATTTCACGTTCCCATCTCCAAGCCTGAAGCTGTTCGGGAGTCATGCTCATGATATGTCCTAAGACAATAGTAATGAAGAAAGGAATGTTAAAAAAAGAAAAAAAAAAAAACTAATTTGACATTTATCTCCTAACAATAAAAGCTGTAACATGTTACAATGGCTAGGCTCTAATGCAGTGTTTCCCAAACAGTGTGCCTCCAGCTGTTGCAAAAGTAGTACCCCCAGCATGCAGGTCAGCCTTTGGGCATTCAGCTTTAATAAATATCAAAAGAACCACATTCCCTGCCATTTAAATCCATGAATGCCACATTCACAGGGATGTGGAAATCCCATCGCTCGACGCCCAGGACATGCAGTTCCGGGTCACGGGCAGGTGAATTTCTCAGACATGTAGCCCTGCTTCGGACAAGCAGGGCCAGACAGACAACCCAGTGGCGCTCAAGTCATAAGCCCGCTCCATACCCAGCAGCCCATGCTGATTTAAGTAGCTGGGGGCCGCCGCTAATAGCCAGCATGCAGCGATCCACTGTAGAGGTAGCCAAAGCGCTTACCTCTACTTCTTTAAAGACCATGGCTCTGTCATTCGCAGAGCCTGGCTGGACCAAGCTTTATCTAAGGAGCTCAGAGCACACAGATCAATGGAGTTCAATAGAACTGCATTGATCTGTATGAGGAATCTAATGATTCGTCCTAAAAGTCCCCTAAATAAAGTTACTGGGGTCAGAAAATGGAAATTATAAAAAAAAAAGTTTCGATTTTTTTCAATTAAAACATGACAGAAATTACACACATTTGGTATTGTTGTAACCAGGCCGACCTAAAGTATCCAAATAACATGTCAGTTTGACCACAAGGTAAAAGGCATAAAAAAAGAAAATCCGCAAATTAGCAAAATGATCTTTTATTTATTTCAATTTCACAGATTATTTTTTTCTTCAGAGCATGTGTTATGGAAAAATAAAAAGGTGTCCTTACAAAGTGCAATTGGTCCAGCAAAAAACAAGCCCTTATATGGAAATATAAGAGGTACGGATATTATAAAGAGAGGAGGAAAAAAAATTAACATTGGCCCAGACAAGTAGATTGGTTCCAGTTTTAGTCACTAGGACAAGTAGTTTGTTTTCTCAAATTTCCATACCCTGCATTCAACACTGAGGAGAGACTTACACTCCCCCTTTAATTTTAGCAGTTTTAATCTGTACCATTTTTGTTTAACTTTTTGCTTTTTAAAATTTATTTTTTTGATACATGATGTGCTTAAAAATCTATATTTTGGACTTTGATTTTTTTTTTTACATTTACGCCGTTCAATATATAGAATCAATAACTTAATAGTTGCATAGATCGGACATTTACGCACCCAGCAAAACCAAGTATTTTAAATTTTTCTTTTGTCACTTATTTTCTTATGAGGGAAAAAAAAGGTGATTTTTTTTTAAGGAGGGAAAGGGGATTATTCACTTTATAGTCCCCAAAAGGGGGCTAAATATAGCAATCTTTAGATTGCAGATACTGATCAGTGCTATGCATAGACCTAGCAGTGCTATAGGCAATCTACTTCTCTGGTCTGCTCAATGGTACCTGTACACCCGAGTCCTTTAGGGGTTAAATTTATCACCACTTAAAGCGACAAGGCAGATTTAAAAAAATAAAATAAAAAAAACAGGGCTTGGTCATTTAAGTAAAAAGGTGTTTAACCCCTTAAGGACTCAGCCCATTTTGGCCTTAAGGACTCAGACAATTTAATTTTTACGTTTTCATTTTTTCCTCCTCGCCTTCTAAAAATCATAACTCTTATATTTTCATCCACAGACTAGTATGAGGGCTTGTTTTTTGCGCGACCAGTTGTCCTTTGTAATGACATAACTCATTATATCATAAAATGTATGGCGCAACCAAAAAACACTATTTTTGTGGGGAAATGAAAAAGAAAAACGCAATTTTGCTAATTTTGGAAGGTTTCGTTTTCACGCCGTACAATTTATTGTAAAAATGACATGTGTTCTTTATTCTGAGGGTCAATACGATTAAAATGATACCCATTATTACATACTTTTATATTATTGTTGTGCTTAAAAAAAAAATCACAAACTTTTTAACCAAATTAGTACGTTTATAATCCCTTTATTTTGATGACCTCTAACTTTATTTTTCCGTATAAGCGGTGGTATGGGGGCTCATTTTTTGCGCCATGATCTGTACTTTTTTTTGATACCACATTTGCATATATAAAAAAATTATACATTTTTTATATTTTTTTTAATAAAATGTATTAAAAAAGTAGCAATTTTGGACTTTTTTTTTCCCGTTCACCGTATGGGATCATTAACATTTTATTTTAATAGTTCGGACATTTACGCACGCGGCGATACTAAATATGTCTATAAAATTTATTTTTGACGCTTTTTGGGGGTAAAATAGGAAAAAACAGACGTTTTACTTTTTTATTGGGGGAGGGGATTTTTCACTTTTTTTTACTTTTACATTTTTTTAATTTTTTTTTTTTTTTACATTTGAATAGTCCCCATAGGGGACTATTCATAGCAATACCATGATTGCTAATACTGATCTGTTCTATTTATAGGACATAGAACAGATCAGTGTTATCGGTCATCTTCTGCTCTGGTCTGCTCGATCTCAGACCAGAGCAGGAGACGTCGGGAGCCGGACGGAGGAAGGAGAGGGGACCTCCGTGCGGCGTTCTGAATGATCGGATCCCCGCAGCAGCGCTGCGGGCGATCCGATCATTCATTCAAATCGCGCACTGCCGCAGATGCCGGGATCTGTATTGATCCCGGCACCTGAGGGGTTGATGGCGGACGCCCGCGAGATCGCGGGCGTCGGCCATTGCCGGCGGGTCCCTGGCTGCGATCAGCAGCGCATGACACGGGCATCACTCCGATGCCCACGGTTATGCACAGGACGTAAATGTACGTCCTGGTGCGTTAAGTACCACTGCACCAGGACGTACATTTACGTCCTGCGTCCTTAAGGGGTTAATCACATAACTATTACAAGTGAATCATGAAAAGCAGGGGCTTGCGCACGGAAGCAGAGGGGGTGGGGTGGTTGCAGGGTGAATGGATTCAGGGGCAGGGGTGGATGGGTGGCTGTGGGGTGAGCGGAATCAGTGGCAAGGGCGTGTGAATGGAATCCAAGGATGGGAGTAAATGGAAGCAGGGCATTGGGGGGGGGGGGGGGTAAATGGAAGCAGC
Source organism: Hyla sarda (assembly GCF_029499605.1). Taxonomy (NCBI): domain Eukaryota; kingdom Metazoa; phylum Chordata; class Amphibia; order Anura; family Hylidae; genus Hyla; species Hyla sarda. The sequence continues at coordinate 134,350,811 of NC_079196.1, forward strand.
AAGGATGGGGGGGGGATGGGGTAAATGGAAGCAGCAAGGATGTGGGGGGATGGGGTAAACGGAAGAAGCAAGGATGTGGGGGGGTGGGGTAAACGGAAGAAGCAAGGATGTGGGGGGGTGGGGTAAACGGAAGAAGCAAGGATGTGGGGGGGTGGGGTAAACGGAAGAAGCAAGGATGTGGGGGGGTGGGGTAAACGGAAGAAGCAAGGATGTGGGGGGGTGGGGTAAATGGAAGAAGCAAGGATGTGGGGGGGTGGGGTAAATGGAAGAAGCAAGGATGTGGGGGGGTGGGGTAAATGGAAGAAGCAAGGATGTGGGGGGGTGGGGTAAATGGAAGAAGCAAGGATGTGGGGGGGGTAAATGGAAGAGGCAAGGATGTGGGGGGGGGGTAAATGGAAGAAGCAAGGATGTGGGGGGGGGTAAATGGAAGAAGCAAGGATGTGGGGGGGGTAAATGGAAGAAGCAAGGATGTGGGGGGGTGAATGGAAGAAGCATGGATGGGTGGGGTGAATGGAAGAAGCAGGGATGTGGGGGGGGGTGAATGAAAGCAGTGAGTGTTTGAATGGAAGCAGTGGCAAGGGTGGATGGCTGGGGGGTCAAATGGAAGCAGAGGAAGGGGAGGTAAATGGAAGCAGTGGCGGGGGGGGGGGGGAGGGTGAACGAAGGTAATGACGCTGGGAGGCAGCAAACATGGGTGGTTGGTTGGAGGCAATAGGGGTGGGGGAAAGAGGTTGGGGGTTGGGGGAATCGTGCGAGGCTGCCGGGGGCATCGTGCGAGGATGCCGGGGGGATTGTGTGCATGTGTGTGGTTGCTGGGGTCACTGTGTGCATGTGCATGGTTGTTTATAGCACTGTGTGCATGTGTGAGAGGCTGCTGGGAGGCACTGTGTGTGCGAGACTGGAGGTTTTTATGGGGGGAAAAAAAGAGGATGCTGGAAAAGTACAGAGCCCAATATGTTATTTGGGTTTTTTGCAGGTTTTGAGGTAAAGAAATTTTGTGGCTGGAAGAAACCCTCAAACCCTCATGATTGTCTGGGCCAGATCGAGAAGAAAAGTTAAAGATGTCCGGTGCAGACTTTTTCAATTCCATACTGCCCGGGCGGCAAAAAAACCACGAAGAGTTTCACTTACCTTCCTACTTTCCCCCAGAGCTCCGCAACAGCTGATCGGTCAGCTGGGCTGTCTACTTCCTACTTCCCTTAGCCTGGTACGTCACACGGCGCATCAGCCTATCACCGGCTGAGGCGGGAGATCGCTGCGGCCGGTGATAGGCTGAAGGGCCGTGAGACGTACCGGGCTAAGGGAAGCAGGAAGTAGACAGCCCAGTCGGAGCTCCAGAGCTGTTGCAGAGCTCCGAGGGAACGTAGGAAGGTAAGTGAAAGTTTGTTTTGTCTTTTATTGCAGCCCAGGCAGGATGGAATAGAAAGTCTGCAACGGACATCTCCTTCAATGACTGCGATCAGAAAATACAACCCCTGAGAGTCCTGCATATAGCAGCACTGTAATCTACGTAACCAACAGATATAAAGGATATATATGTATTGCTTCTTTTTAGCCATTTTTTTGTTGCGCGTCAATTATTCGGTAGGTGTGCCTTGTGAAAAAAAAAATTTGGCAAGGGGTGCCCTGAGCAAAAAAAAAAAAAAAAAAGGAAAAACATAACCAACTCTCCATTTTACTGAGAAAACCTGAAAAAGGGGTGTGGCCACCAGGAAAGTGACATGGCTGCCCAAAATGGGGCGTTTCCAACATTTAAAAACTAAATCCCAACATATTTTCTAAGGTTACCACAGAAAATGTGGTGGATTTCAGCTTTGGAAAACCCCACAGCTCAGTAAAAGTCGGCCCACTTCACCCGAAGGTCTTGATGGCATCCAAAGGATGGAGTGGGAACCCCCCCTTTCATATGACCCAACTGAATCTTAGACAGAACCCTGTAGATATGATATGCTTTGCCATTCTTTCAGGTATAAAACGGCACTGGTCCTCACCAACTAGATCTGAAATCACCCTCTGTAATCTAATAGCTAGGGCTTTAGCGAGTATCTTGATATCAGTTTTTATGCCCCCATATCCTCTCTTTATTTGGTTTTAAAATCAAAACTAACTGCTTCAACGTACTGACCCTGGAAGCTGGCCTCCTTTCATCCGAGTAAAATACTCTTAGCAAAGCCGGAATGAGAACTTGACTAAATTTTCTATATATTTTTAAATGGTAGTCCGTCACCTCCCAGTGACATATTACTTCTTATAGACAGCAGAGCAAGGTTTAATTCTCTAACAGAAAAAGGGGCTTCCAGAGTTTCTCTTTGCGAATTAGTAATTTTTGTTAAGTCATTACCATCCAAATACTTTGGTCTTCCCAGCTTTTATTAACCCCTTAAAGGAGTAGTCCAGTGGTGATTCAGTGGTGAGCAACTTATCCCCTATCCTAAGGATAAGGGATAAGTTGCAGATCGCGGGGGGTCCGACCGCTGGGGCCCCCTGCGATCTCCTGTACGGAGCCCCGACAGCCCGCGGGAAGGGGGCGTGTCGACCTCCGCACGAGGCGGCGGCCGACACGCCCCCTCAATACAACTCTATGGCAGAGCCGAAGCGCTGCCTTCGGCAATCTCCGGCTCTGCCATAGAGATGTATTGAGGGGGCGTCGGCCGCCGCCTCGTGCGGGGGTCGACACCCGCTATCTCGGCGGAGAGCCGGGGCCCCTTACAGAGAGATCGCAGGGGGCCCCAGCGGTCGGACCCCCCTGCAATCTCAAACTTATCCCCTATCCTTAGGATAGGGGATAAGTTTTTCACCACTGGACTACCCCTTTAAGGACTCAGCGTTTCAGTTTTTGCATTTCAATTTCTCCTCATCACCTTCTAAAAATCATTACGCTTTAAATTTTGCACCTAAAAATCCATATGATGGCTTATTTTTGCGCCACCAATTCTACTTTGCAGTGACATGTCCTTTTACCAAAAAATCCACGGCGAAACAGAAAAAAAAAAATATCATTGTGCGACAAAATTGAAGAAAAAATTTCATTTTGTAACTTTTGGGGGCTTCTGTTTCTACCCAGTGCATTTTTCGGTAAAAATAACACCTTCTCTTTATTCTGTAGGTCCATACGGTTAAAATGATACCCTTCTTATATAGGTTGGATATTGTCGTACTTTGGAAAAAAATAACTACATGCAGGAAAATTTATATGTTAAAAATTCTCATTTTCTAACCCCTATAACTTTATTTTTCCGCGTACGGGCCGGTATGAGGACTCATTTTTTGCGCCTTGTTCTGAAGTTTTTATCGCTACCATTTTTGTATTGATTGGACTTTTTGATCGCTTTTTATTCATTTTTTCATGATATAAAAAGTGACCAAAAATACACTATTTTGTATTTTGGAATTTTTTTGCGCGCACGCCATTGACCGTGCGATTTCATTAATGATATATTTTTATAGTTCGGACATTTTCACACGCGGCGATACCACATGTTTATTTACACAGGTTTTTTTTTATGGGAAAAGGGGGGGTGATTCAAACTTATTAGGGAAGGGGTTAAATGACCTTTGTTAACTTATTTTTTTTTCACTTTTTTTGCAGTGCTATAGCTCCCATAGGGAGCACTGCACACACTGATCTCTTATGCTGATCCCTGCAAAGCCATATCTTTACACGGATCAGTCAGATAGGGGCTCGACTGCTCAAGCCTGTAGCTCAAGCTTGGAGCAATCAATCGACGATCGGATGCCGCGGAGACAGGTAAGGAGACCTCCGCCTGCGTCCCAGCTGATCGGAGCATCGAGATTTTATCGCGATGTCCCGATTAGCGATGTCCCGACTGAGCTTCCGGGAAGCAGCGATCAAAGTTGACCGCCGTGTCTGAAGGGTTAACAGCGCGCGGCACAACGATGCCGCACGCTGTTAGCCCAGGGTCCCGGCTATGATTAGCAGCCGGGACCGACCCGGTGTGACCCCGTTTTTCACACCGGGACCAGGCTCAGGGCGTACAGGTACACCCCGAGTCCTTCAGAGGTTAAACTCAGATTTGTACAGTAGGGAATAATATTTAAACTCCCTTATCTCCTTTTTCTCCATAAATATTTGCTGCCCCATAAAGAGAAGAAGTTTATTTCTCCTTTGTTCCATTATATATTCAATCAGCTCGTACTGCTCTTCCCACCAATTATTCTTCTTCTCTTCTGTGGGGTCATCTGCCAACCCGCCTTCAGCTTTCCTCAGAGCCTCCTTTTCAAACTCATTTTCTTACTAAAAAATCTAAATGTTATTTCCACCCTTAAAAATGCCTTACTAGTCTCCCAAACTATTAAATCACTGGTTAACACCCAATTTCATTCAAAGAACTCTTCCAAGTTTTTATTTATTCTTTCACTATCTTTCTGGTGTAAGATTTTATTGTGGCACTTTTAGTCCGCTGCAGGTATCCTCCATTGTATGCATTTTTATGCTGGGGATCGCCCCTAGCAATGGACTACAAGGGCAGGATCTGCTCCCCCAGTATAAATGCACAACTGCATTTGGGGTTGAGCACCTCCAGTCATTTGAGACCACGTTTTTTGTTAAAATTTTATACTTTGAGGTGTGTAAACTCCATATGTAATGAGTCGAACATTTTCCAGGCAGCATCAAGGTAGCACCGGTGAGGCCATGCACCTATATTAGCCAACTTAGGTGGGGCTAGCAGCTTGCCTCCCATTGTATGTGTGCTTAGCCATGCTGGAGGGTACCTGGGAGGACTCAGTCGACCTAATGCTGCCGTAATTGCCCACTGGCCCGTTTTGCTTATCATGCACAGGTAGGTTTAGCGCTAGGTCCCATGCCATTTGAGAAACCTTGGCGTTGGTGTGCGGGCTCTGGTATGTCCTTCATATAAGCATATACTGGCGAATGTCTCAATTTTAACATCAGTGTTAAGGGATAGCCAATGTCACTGTATACATCTACCACAGTAGTGCAACCAAATTCCTGTATTGTATTGTTCATTCGCTATCTATAAGTGGGGGGTTAATTTTTGTTATACCCTCTCTGTCTCCCCCACCAGTTCTAATCAATCTTCAGAGCTGAATGGTCAGGATTAGATACTGAGTAATATTTTTTGTGGGATCTAACCGGTATTCTTTATTATACTATATATAATTTTTTTAACCACAGATGCATTAAATGTAAAACGAACAAAAAGCATTATGGGAGCTTTATTATTCTATAAAAGCCAACAAACCTGGAGTGGGAGTTGCCATATTCATTGCAGGTGTACCAATAGGTGTTTTCCCTGGAGTCAAAACAGGAGTGCTACCTCCCATCTGGCTAGCCGGTGTTTCATCCCAACGAGACTTTCTTTTACTTGTCCCAGGAGTAGGGGTTTCACCAATTGATTCGCCACCACGATCTGTACGTGGAGTCTCTGCCCAACCACTTCCATGTCCAGGGGTGTCTAAAATAGATAAAAGATGCATGCTTTAGTACAAATGGCATAAATTAAAACAACCAACCTAACTTTAAAAAATATGTTTAAATGGGTTGCTTCAGGAAGATTACTGATGAGCAAGACCAGTTGCTGGAGATAGCCTGATTGTGGTTTCAACTCCAATCTAAAAAGGGGCTGTCTGCGTCAAGAATAAAACAATTACAGTTACCAAGCTTACCACGTTCTGTTTTAGGAGTTTCGTCCCATCTATTTTTACGCGCACTGGCTGTTGCTCCTCCATGGCCTGGTGTTGCATGGCCTGGAGTATCCCCACGACCAGGGGTTGCAGCCCCGGCAGGTGTATGACTCGGAGTAGGGTCCCAAATTTTCGATCCAGGTGTAGCTCCAGGAGTTTCACTTCCTTTAGCACGGCCTGGAGTCTCATCCCACCTAAGTGAAGGAGTGTGCCCAGGAGTCTAAAAGAAAAAAAAAAAGAAAAAAGGTTAAAAAGGTACCTGATATACATATGGGATGTGTGGCCTAGGGTTATGCACTATATAGAATGTGTCCACCTTTACCTCCACAAAGTAAAGTTCGGCAAAACATCTGCCATTTTCCAGAGATTAATAGTTTATTCACCCCCAAAGACCGCAAAAGATAATTGCTCTTGAATTTTGTAACATTGTTCGTTAAAGTTGAAAAAAGTCAAACGTTTATCAAGTTTAGACTATATCCCTACTGTGTTCTAGAGAAACCCTTAGTGCCCCATACCAGGGGAAACAAACAGTATATAAACAAGGTATACTTGAGCATAATAAAGTGCAAGGTGACATACAGATATATACATTGCCCAATGAAAATAACACTATGACAACCCAGTGAAACAAAACAATGGTTAATCTATTGTTCACATTTTTTCAGATATGTAATATGCATATATATTATTTATTCAGGGAGCTCAGTGTAATTCTTAAATTGGGGGACCCTCTGTCGCCATTCTGTCTGCATCCCCGTAGGGGCAAGTGTAGCAGGTTATTACTACATCCTCCACTTTGATATACTGATGGTTATAAGTGGTTTACGTTAAACTTTATTGGTAACAGAATGCACAGAAATTTTATTGACATATCATTTAGGTGGTGTGCAAGATTAAATATTTTGAATACTAAAAATAGGGGGGGGGTGTCTTATTTTTCTCCCTTACAACAGGTGAATGCCACCTGGACCTGTTGATTTGTCAATAAAAAATTTTTAAGGCAGCACTGCACTTCTTTCTGTGTTAGACAGGTGATATGTAATAAGGAGCGAAGATGCAGACAAGAAACTGGAAGCTTGGAATCGCACTGTCGATGGAGTTAAATCGAAAGAAATGATAGCAATATCTATTGTACATTCATGTGCATGCAACGTGTTTCACAACCATCCGTTTTTTTTATCTGGCGTGATGAAAACAGATTGTTTTGTAACGCGTTGCGTGCACATGAATATACAATAAATATTGCTATTACATTGGATTTATCTCCATCGACAGCGCAATTCCATACTGCCAGTTTCTTGTCTGCATCTTCGTTCCCTATTGTCTTCACGCTCATCCAGTTAGTGTGGGAAGCCGCTGCAGTCAATCATACACTATTGCCATTTCGAGCGTTGTGCCTTTTCTGCATAACTTGACCAGGTAAGAGTTTCCTACAAGATCTTTATCACTCTGGTATCACCATTGATTCCACACAGGGAGCGCTCTGTGTCTGTTCTGTTTGCAGGTGGTATGTAAGGGTTCGTTCACACAAGTGGATTTTCGCAGTGTATTTCGCTGCGGATCTGCTGGTGACGGCCTGCTCTATGCTGTCTTTACATGTGCCTGCTCCGCTACGAGCAGACACACTGCGATGCGAGAGTCGCAGTATACTCACACATCGCGGGAGCTCTCTGCCTAGCTCAGAGCAGAGAGAGCGGCCGGGATGTCCGAGTACGCCGAACACACTGCTGCAGTGTGTCTGCTCGTCACGGCGTATTGCCGCTACGAACAGGCACATGTAAAGACAGCATAGAGCGGGCCTTCAGCAGCGGATCCGCAGCGTAATATACGCTGTAAATCCGCTCTTGTGAATGTACCCTAAGGGAGAGTTTACCTTCTCTTACTATATTTTACCTTAAATAAAATTTTCCTCTGAACACAGTGGTGAGGAATGTGTTTAACATATTCTCCTCTTCATCTAAAATTCCTTCCAGATTACTTTTTAAAAGGGGTAACACATTCAGATCTCCTGACTCATTTCATACCTGACCTCTCCATGCATCCCAGGAAGGAGAGAGGAATCAACGTCCTTAGCGATCTGTTTGACACACATGACACTGTACACTTCCCATATCTACAGGAGAAATATGGCATCCCCCGAACTGACTTCTACAAATGTCTGCAAATTAGGCGTCTCCTATCTGACAAGTTCAATCGGAGCTTTCTGCTCCCACCTAGGGTTCTGTGTTTCCTGCAGAGTCCTTCACCCTCTAAAAAGGGGATTAAACTCTTTTATGGCCTACTTAGCGACAATCTAGAACAATCAAAACTTCCCTTTATGGACAGATGGGAGCGGGACCTGGGGGAGACTCTCTCATCTGACCAATGGTTGTCCACCATCACCCTTGTCAACACATTGCTCCGGTCCACAAACCATAAGGAAGCAATACTTAAATCGCTTTATAGATGGTATTTCACCCCTTCTAGGCTACACGTTATGAATCCTGAATGTTCTCGGCTATGTTGGCGAGGCTGTGGCCAAGAGAGGACTCTGCTCCATACCCTCTGGAGTTGCCCCAGACTTGCGTTGTTTTGGAGTGGTGTGACTGTGCTGCTGCATAGATTCTTGGGCGCTGAGTTCATGTTAAATCCGAGCCTGGCCATACTGCTCCTAGTTTATGATTCGCATTCCTGTACCCTCACGTAAGCTCACTGCTCGGTATGAATGTCTGCCAAACTCCTGATTACTAGACGTTGGAAATCTGATAAGATACCTGATCTCCTTGAGTTGATCAATATGGTTAACTTGTCCTGCAGCTACGAGAAAATGTTTGCCCTAGTACACTCACAATAAAAGTCCTTTCTGAAACATTGGCCCTCCTGGATGTCTAGCCCTCATTGCCCGCACGTAGCTCCTGATTGATGGTTCTGCTGATTATAGTAATATTTTTCTGGTCGACACACACTGTGGTTGATGTCACACTATAGTTAGATAGAGATGTATCTGTTCCTTATTTTTGATTTTCCTTATTGCATTGTTAGATGAGAGCGTCTTTACAGTTTGATTGTCCTACTTAAATCTCCCTTTCTGTTCATGCTATATGACAGTCCTAGTTTAGGGCAGATAGCCCGCTGTTATGTATTAACATGTTTGCTATACCATTCCATGTGATTTACCTGTCCCTTTAGGGACCTTTTTTTTCTTTTCAATATGATGCAACTGTTTATCTTGTACTCCTTTAAAACTTCAATAAAAATTATTGAATAAAAAAAAAAAAAAAAAAGTAAAAGCATCCCAGAGTTATTAATGCTTAAAGTGACAATGGTCAGATGTGCAAAAAACTAAATGGGCTTGGTCCGAGTAGTCCGGCACGCACTTTTCTTATTCTATCAGGTCCAGGTTGCAAAAAATAAAAAAATAAAATAAACTCTTGCCTGCCTACGTGCCCCCGGAGCTCCGGTACAGGTGTTCCGTCGCCGGGCTGTTTGCTTCTTACTTCCTGTTAGCCCGGCACGTCACACGGAGCTTCAGCCTATCACCGGCAGAGGCGGGACATCGCTGCGGCCGGTGATAGGCTGAAGCTCCATGTGACGTGCCTGGCTAACAGGAAGTAAGAAGCAAACAACCCGGCGACGGAACACCTGTACCGGAGCTCCGGGGCCATGTAGGCAGGCAAGAGAAAGTTTTTTTTTTCATTTTTTTTTGCAACCCGGACCGGATAAAATAAGAAAAGTGCACGCCGGACTACTCCTTTAAGGGGTCACATAATAAAAATCTGCTCCTCATAGCATCTGCAAAGCTTAGCATCTGCAAAGCTTAGCATCTAGCCAAAGCCACAAACCCTCTCTCTCTCTCCACAATGCATCCCTTACTTAAAACACACAGAATACCTTCAGTCCAATTCCCTCTACTCATTAACTCCCTCCCTAACCTAACTGACAAATTATCTTTTTCTACACTGGTTTTTTTTTTTGTTTGTTTTTTCAGATTAATCGAAACAATGATCAGCCAACTAATTGATTAAGAAAATAACAGTAAGTCACAGCCCTATTTTCTGGCACAAGTTGATTTGAAAACTTTTTTCCACCAGAGTATTTTAATGAAACAGTTTGGGGAACTTCAAAGACATTAATTAGTCTGAAAATCTGTAGCCATTGTGTGATCATCATTGAAAAAGATGTTTAGCGTTAAGAAATCCACAGGATAGCAGATAAATGTCTAATCAAGGAGGGTTTGAAAGAAACCCGGAGTGTGGCATGTTTCCACCAGCTGACCTGCTGGATGCAAAACATCACTTCCTTGAGCAGAGCCAGGGCCCCTGCAGAAAGGGGAGAATATTTCTCACCACTGGACATCATCTTAAAGGAGTAGTCCAGTGGTGATTCAGTGGTGAGCAACTTATCCCCTATCCTAAGGATAGGGGATAAGTTGCAGATCGCGGGGGGTCCGACCACTGGGGCCCCCTGAGATCTCCTGTACGGAGCCCCGACAGCCCGCGGGAAGGGGGCGTGTCGACCTCCGCACGAGGCGGCGGCTGACACGCCCCCTCAATACAACTCTATGGCAGAGCCGAAGCGCTGCCTTCGGCAATCTCCGGCTCTGCCATAGAGATGTATTGAGGGGGCGTGTCGGCCGCCGCCTCGTGCGGGGGTCGACACCCGCTATCTCGGCGGAGAGCCGGGGCCCCGTACAGAGAGATCGCAGGGGGCCCCAGCGGTCGGACCCCCCGCGATCTCAAACTTATCCCCTATCCTTAGGATAGGGGATAAGTTTTTCACCACTGGACTACCCCTTTAAATGTCTTCAGCGAGATTGCTAAAATCCAATATTGCATCTGTATGAAACCAACAGGGTACAGATATTTTATCATTACCCATTTCCTATGAAGGGATACTCCGGCTAGAAAGTTATTTGCAAATTGCTTTCATTTAAAAACCTCACGCCTTCCAGTACTTATCAGCTGCTGTATGCCATTGAAGGAAGTTGAGTAGTTCTTTCCATTCTAACCAAAGTAATCTATGTTGCCTCCTCTGTACGTGTCAAGAACTGTCCAGAGAAGGAGAGGTTTGCTCCAGCTCCTTACACAGACATATGGCAGCAAAGAGCATCATAGCCAGAATGGGAAAAAAGCTACACATCAGCTGCTGTATGCTCCAGAGGAAGTTAAGTACTGAAAAGCTTAAGATTTTTAAATTGAATTAACTTTTAGACAACAGTTGATTTGAAAACCTCTTTTCCCCTCTGGAATACCCCTTTAACTTAAAAAGGGGTTATTCACCATAGGGTGATTTTAGTATATGCCTGCCAGACAGTAACGCACATGCTTACTAAGGATCTGTGCTTGTCTTGGGGCTAAATGGCTATGTTGTGAGATTACCATAACACTGTGGTAAGCTTTTTGTGAACTGGTATTTCCTGTTTGACTTTCTTTTTGACTACAAATCCCATAATTCCATTTTCCTTCCTCCCACACATCAGTCACCCCACTGTTTTGAAATATAAATGAGCTGCATCCATTCAAAAGACCTGTGATTTTTAATCAGGGTGCCTACAGCTGTTGTATTAGTTGCAGATTGATCTCTCACCCACCAAGCGATCGCGCCACCCATTGAAGCAGACAGGCTCTCTAGCTGACTAGTGAGTCAGGTCTCGACCGTATTGCAATCTGGGATAAATCTAAGACAGCCATTTTGCATGCTGTTAAAAATAAATTTTGAGGTGAAAATCACTGAAGAATTGTGAGAAAACCGTCACACGCAGGTAGAGACATTATGAACTACACTAAATTTACAGCCTCTGTAGCATAGTGAAATAAAAAAAAAAATCATAAATAAATGGAGCAGTAATATTATATATGGTTAATATTATTTGTGTGTCGTCCGAAGCAAGGGCCCTGCCGAGGACCTCACTATAAAACTATTGTAATTAATGTAATCTAATAAATGTTTAATATTTTACACAACTCTTCATCTACTATCTCTTTAATTTTCTATTCATCTTTCATCCTATACCCCTAGCCTTGCAGGACTGCTCCATTTATTTACCGTATATGCCGGCGTATAAGACGACTGGGTGTATAAGACGACACCCAACTTTTACAGTTAAAATGTAGAGTTTGGGATATACTTGCCGTATAAGACTACCCCTCCTACCGAGATATACAGTACCTTGTAGTTCCCCCCCACATTGGGTAGGCAGCATGTTCCCTCACATTAGATTGCCAGCTCCCCCACATTAGATTGCCAGCTCCCCCGCTCCCCCACAATAGTAGGCTGCGCTCTCCCCCCCCCCCACAATAGTAGGCTGCGCTCCCCCCCCCCCCCCACAATAGTAGGCTGCGCTCCCCCCCCCCCCCCCCACAATAGTAGGCTGCGCTCCCCCCCCCCCCCACAATAGTAGGCTGCGCTCCCCCCCCCCCCCCCCCACAATAGTAGGCTGCGCTCCCCCCCCCCCCCCACAATAGTAGGCTGCGCTCCCCCCCCCCCCCCCACAATAGTAGGCTGCGCTGCCCCCCCCCCCCCCCACAATAGTAGGCTGCGCTCCCCCCCCCCCACAATAGTAGGCTGCGCTCCCCCCCCCCACAATAGTAGGCTGCGCTCCCCCCCCCCACAATAGTAGGCTGCGCTCCCCCCCCCACAATAGTAGGCTGCGCTCCCCCCCCCCACAATAGTAGGCTGCGCTCCCCCCCCCCCCCACAATAGTAGGCAGCTCCCCCCCCCCACAATAGTAGGCAGCTCCCCCCCCCCACAATAGTAGGCAGCTCCCCCCCCCCACAATAGTAGGCAGCTCCCCCCCATAATAGTAGGCAGCTCCCCTACATACATATATAAATTTTATAATTATATATATCACACACACACATACATACATACACACACACACACACACACACACTTCTGGAGCATACAGCAGCTGATAAGTACTGGAAGGATTAAGGTTTTTAAATAGACTTAATTTACAAATCTTTACATTTCTGGCACCAGTTGATTTATAAAAAAAAAAAAAAAATGTCTTCCAACGGAGTACCCCTTTTTTCCTTCTTACCTTTTAAAAATCATAACCCTTTCAATTTTGCACCTAAACATCCATATGGCTTATTTTTTTGCACCACCAATTCTACTTTGTAATGACAGTCATTTTACCCAAAAATCTACAGCGAATGAGAAAAAAAATTGTGCGACAATTGAATAAAAACACAATTTTTCTGACCCCTATAACTTTTATTTGTCCGCGTTTGGGTGGTATGAGGGCTCATTTTTTGCGCAGTGATCTGAAGGTTTTAGCGGTACCATTTTTGTATTGATCGGACTTTGATTGCTTTTCATTCATTTTTTCACGACATAAGTGTCCAAAAATACGCTATTTTGGAATTTGGAATTTTTTTATGCGAACGACATTGACCGTGCCGTTTAATTAACTATATTTTTTATAATTCGGATATTTCCGCACGCGGCGATATCACATATTTTTATTTAGACTATTTTTTATGGGAAAAGGGGGGGGCGACTCAAACTTTTATTAGGGAAGGGGTTAAATGATCTTCATTCAATTTTTTTCACTTTTTTTTGCAATGTTATAGCGCATATAGGGGGCTATAACACTGCACACACTCATCTTTTATATTGATCAATTGTTTCTCATCGGAAACCATTGATCAATGATTCTGCATCGTGGCGATCCCGAACAGCCCCCTGAGCTAACTGGCATGAGTGTACTTTCACTTTAGACACAGCGATAAACTTTTAACGCCGCGTCTTAAGGGGTCCCCGGCCATTGCTAGGTGCTGGGAACGACCAGTTATGACGCGGGGCCACAACGTGGCCCTGTGTTATAGATAGGGAGTGGGCGGAGGGCGTACAGGTACGCCCTCCTTCCCCAACCGGTTAATGATACAGGGTTTTTCTTCATTTTTTTCACCTAACCTTCTAAAAATAATTTTCCACCTACAGACCTATGAGGGTATGTTTTTTGTGCCACCAATTGTTCTTTGTAATGAGATCAATCATTTCACCACCTAATTTTTGGCGAACTGAAAAAAAATTAAAATTGAATCATAGGGCAAATTTGGGAAAAAAAAAATTTTGAAACTTTTGGGGGATTTTGATTCTACGCAGTGCACTTTTCATTAAAAACAACACCTTATCTTTATTCTGTAGGTCCACACGATTAAAGTTATACCAAACTTATATGGGTTTATTTTGTTTAACTTTTAAAAAATTATAACTTTTTGCATGACCATTAGCATGCTTAAATGATAACTGTAGTGGAACACTTTTATATATGCCCGTGCCTCAAAAACAAACAAAAAAAAACTCATATATACCTTCCTACGAGCCCCCGTTGGTCCGGCACAGGCCTCACGGTCCGGCAGTGCTGACCTCATTCCATTTCCTGGGGACAGGGATGCCGCAGAGCCGTCGGCGTATCACCGGCCGCAGCGATGTCCCGCCCCGGCCTGTGATTGGCTTCTTACATGACAGTGGGCTCAGCCTGTCAGAGCTCCTTACATGACAGTGGGCTCAGCCTATCACAGGACGGGGCGGGACATTGCTGCAGCCGGTGATACGCCGACGGCTCTGTGGCGTCCCCGTCCCCAGGAACTGGAATGAGGTCAGCACTGCCGGACCGTGAGGCCTGTGCTGGACCAACAGGGGCTGGTAGGAAGGTATGTATGAGTTTATTTTGTTTATTTTGGAGGCCCGGGCATATATAAATGGGTTCCACTACAGCTGACCTTTAAAAATGTCCTCTTCTGACCCCTATAACTTTTTTTTTCCCCATACACAGTTATACGAGGGCTCATTTTTGCGCCATGGTCTGCAGATTTAATTGGTACCATTTTTTGGTTTTGATTGGAGTTTTTGACTTTTTTTAGTGCCCAAAAATACACAATTCTGGACTTTAGCATTTTTTTTACGCATACGCCATTGACCGTGCGGTTTAATTAACATATTTTTATAGTTGGGACATTTACGTAAGCGGCGATACCACATAAGTTTATGTTTATTTTACATATATTTTATGGGAAAAGGGGGGTGATTCAAACTTATTAGGGAAGGGGTTAAATCACATTTGCTCACTATTTTTCTTTACTTTTTTTTAAACACTATTCTTAAGTCCCCATAAGGAACTATTAGATGCAATCAGACTGCATACACTGTTCAATGCTATGCCATAGCATTGATCATTGTTATTGGTACTCCATTGATCCAGCCTGCTGAGGCTGACTGGAGCCTTGGAGAACCAATTGGAGGGCTAGGAGGCAGGAAAGGGCTCTCCCTCTGTCCTCTCAGCTGATCAGGACATCGTGATTTCCCCGCAATGATCCCTATAAGCTCCACTGAGCTGCCGGGACTGCATTCTTGGCATTATAGATGCCGCAATCAACTTTGATTGCAGCGTCTAAAGAGTTAATACCGGGCATCGGCCCGATTGCCGGTGTCTGGCATTAGCCATGAGTCCTGGCTGCTTATAGCAGCTGGGACCCAAACGATATGCAGCGCGCTCAGCTCAAGCAGAGCTATGTGCAGGCTCCTGGCTTGTCAATCTGCCTGCTCTGTGAGGGGGGGGGGGGGGGGGGAACACATGTAACAGAGCCTCAGTGCACAGAGCCCAGTTTGTCCAAAAACATACTTCCTGTATTTAGTCTCCTCACAGAGACACACAGGCAAATAGCTGCAGGGACAAAAAAACAACAATTCTTTAACCAATGTACATTAAATATACACTATTTTCTACATTATTAAAAAAGTTTTTGCTAATGAGAAATATACTTTAACTTGCTAAAATTAGAAAATCCCTTTATCCTCTATCAAAGCAAGAGAGATAATTTGCAGATTAATGGGAGCATGACGACTGGGAACCTTGCTAATCCCAAGAATACAGTATAATTGTGTCCCCCAATAAATCCCTCATAAGTCTTCTGAACATCGCCAAAGCACAGCTCTCACACTTTAGGTCCAAATTAAAAGCTACCTCAGGAGATATGCCACTGGCCAAATACATAATTTTTTTTCTATGGTTTTTAAGTAATCTTACCCTGTATCAGCAGCCTGAAGTTTAGTTCTTTTGAACATGTCAGCGTCACGTCCCCATTATCCTTGTGTAGGTTCCAGTTTCTTGTCACAGAATCCCTTCTCTTCCTCACAGCGTCCCATTTTAGCCAGCCATAGTGCTGTGTGTAGTATGTAAAGCAGTATGTATGGCACGTGTACCACTCAGGGCATGCAGGGTGCATCTGAGTGGCACGCAAGGGAGCGCCGACCGGTGGCAGAGTTACTAACTGGGGCCAGTCCCGGGACACCGTCACTTTAACAGCACTGGCTGGTGGTATGACATGTGCCTGCATGCAGCACGTCCATTACCAGCAGTGCTGAAGACACAGCCTGGGATGTCTGATGATCTGTCTCCCCCTCTCCCTGCTTGGTTAGGTGTTGCTGTGCAGACCGGGAACATCTTCAGGTTCAGGGAGAGTTCTCTCTCCTTTCCTCCTGTCAGCTCATGCAGCTGCCGTGCTCCGATGTCTGTCGGCAGCATGGAGGGCGGGGTTGGGGATTGCTCTGTGCTTTGTATCGGACGTGTGGTGGATGGAGGAGGGTCACTGCTAAAGATAATTAAGTCCCCTGTATTTTTCTTTTGAATACACGCAGCTCAGCTCCTGGCTCTGACAACAGCTCTCTTTTCCCAGAGACAGACTCTGGTCTCTGTCAGTCTTCAGATCCCCCATAAAAGTGTGTCATTCACAGATCCTCCATAAAAGTGTCCTCTACAGATTCCCATATAACAGTGTGTCCTCTACAGGTCCCCCCCCCCCATAACAGTGTGTCCTCTACAGGTCCCCCCCCCCATAACAGTGTGTCCTCTACAGGTCCCCCCCCCCATAACAGTGTGTCCTCTACAGGTCCCCCCCCCCCATAACAGTGTGTCCTCTACAGGTCCCCCCCCCATAACAGTGTGTCCTCTACAGGTCCCCCCCCCCCATAACAGTGTGTCCTCTACAGGTCCCCCCCCCCCATAACAGTGTGTCCTCTACAGGTCCCCCCCCCCCCCATAACTGTGTGTCCTCTACAGGTCGTCCCCCCCCATAACTGTGTCCTCTACAGGTCGTCCCCCCCCATAACAGTGTGTCCTCTACAGGTCCCCCCCCCATAACAGTGTGTCCTCTACAGGTCCCCCCCCCCCCAAAACAGTGTGTCCTCTACAGGTCCCCCCCCCCCCCATAACAGTGTGTCCTCTACAGGTCCCCCCCCCCCCCATAACAGTGTGTCCTCTACAGGTCCCCCCCCCCATAACAGTGTGTCCTCTACAGGTCCCCCCCCCCCCCATAACAGTGTGTCCTCTACAGGTCCCCCCCCCCCCCCATAACAGTGTGTCCTCTACAGGTCCCCCCCCCCCCATAACAGTGTGTCCTCTACAGGTCCCCCCCCCCCCATAACAGTGTGTCCTCTACAGGTCCCCCCCCCCATAACAGTGTGTCCTCTAGAGGTCCCCCCCCCCCATAACTGTGTGTCCTCTACAGGTCCCCCCCCCATAACAGTGTGTCCTCTACAGGTCCCCCCCCCCCCCCATAACAGTGTGTCCTCTACAGGTCCCCCCCCCCCCCATAACAGTGTGTCCTCTACAGGTCCCCCCCCCATAACAGTGTGTCCTCTACAGGTCCCCCCCCCCCCCATAACAGTGTGTCCTCTACAGGTCCCCCCCCCCCCATAACAGTGTGTCCTCTACAGGTCCCCCCCCCATAACAGTGTGTCCTCTACAGGTCCCCCCCCCCAGGTCCCCCCCCCCCCATAACAGTGTGTCCTCTACAGGTCCCCCCCCCCCCATAACAGTGTGTCCTCTACAGGTCCCCCCCCCCCATAACAGTGTGTCCTCTACAGGCCCCCCCCCCCCCATAACAGTGTGTCCTCTACAGGTCCCCCCCAATAACAGTGTGTCCTCTACAGGTCTCCCCCCAATAACAGTGTGTCCTCTACAGGTCTCCCCCCAATAACAGTGTGTCCTCTACAGGTCCCCCATACCTGGGTCATCTACAGGTACCCATAACAGTGTGTCATTCACAGATCCCCCTATAACAGTGTGTCATCTACAGATTATGCAGCGGGTTGATTCCGGGGCCTGATTCTGGGGGTCCGCATTATGGTGGGGTGCGATTCTGGGGGTCCGCATTATGGTGGGGTGCGATTCTGGGGGTCCGCATTATGGTGGGGTGCGATTCTGGGGGTCCGCATTATGGTGGGGTGCGATTCTGGGGGTCCGCATTATGGTGGGGTGCGATTCTGGGGGTCCGCATTATGGTGGGGTGCGATTCTGGGGGTCCGCATTATGGTGGGGTGCGATTCTGGGGGTCCGCATTATGGTGGGGTGCGATTCTGGGGGTCCGCATTATGGTGGGGTGCGATTCTGGGGGTCCGCATTATGGTGGGGTGCGATTCTGGGGGTCCGCATTATGGTGGGGTGCGATTCTGGGGGTCCGCATTATGGTGGGGTGCGATTCTGGGGGTCCGCATTATGGTGGGGTGCGATTCTGGGGGTCCGCATTATGGTGGGGTGCGATTCTGGGGGTCCGCATTATGGTGGGGTGCGATTCTGGGGGTCCGCATTATGGTGGGGTGCGATTCTGGGGGTCCGCATTATGGTGGGGTGCGATTCTGGGGGTCCGCATTATGGTGGGGTGCGATTCTGGGGGTCCGCATTATGGTGGGGTGCGATTCTGGGGGTCCGCATTATGGTGGGGTGCGATTCTGGGGGTCCGCATTATGGTGGGGTGCGATTCTGGGGGTCCGCATTATGGTGGGGTGCGATTCTGGGGGTCCGCATTATGGTGGGGTGCGATTCTGGGGGTCCGCATTATGGTGGGGTGCGATTCTGGGGGTCCGCATTATGGTGGGGTGCGATTCTGGGGGTCCGCATTATGGTGGGGTGCGATTCTGGGGGTCCGCATTATGGTGGGGTGCGATTCTGGGGGTCCGCATTATGGTGGGGTGCGATTCTGGGGGTCCGCATTATGGTGGGGTGCGATTCTGGGGGTCCGCATTATGGTGGGGTGCGATTCTGGGGGTCCGCATTATGGTGGGGTGCGATTCTGGGGGTCCGCATTATGGTGGGGTGCGATTCTGGGGGTCCGCATTATGGTGGGGTGCGATTCTGGGGGTCCGCATTATGGTGGGGTGCGATTCTGGGGGTCCGCATTATGGTGGGGTGCGATTCTGGGGGTCCGCATTATGGTGGGGTGCGATTCTGGGGGTCCGCATTATGGTGGGGTGCGATTCTGGGGGTCCGCATTATGGTGGGGTGCGATTCTGGGGGTCCGCATTATGGTGGGGTGCGATTCTGGGGGTCCGCATTATGGTGGGGTGCGATTCTGGGGGTCCGCATTATGGTGGGGTGCGATTCTGGGGGTCCGCATTATGGTGGGGTGCGATTCTGGGGGTCCGCATTATGGTGGGGTGCGATTCTGGGGGTCCGCATTATGGTGGGGTGCGATTCTGAGGGTCCGCATTATGGTGGGGTGCGATTCTGGGGGTCCGCATTATGGTGGGGTGCGATTCTGGGGGTCCGCATTATGGTGGGGTGCGATTCTGGGGGTCCGCATTATGGTGGGGTGCGATTCTGGGGGTCCGCATTATGGTGGGGTGCGATTCTGGGGGTCCGCATTATGGTGGGGTGCGATTCTGGGGGTCCGCATTATGGTGGGGTGCGATTCTGGGGGTCCGCATTATGGTGGGGTGCGATTCTGGGGGTCCGCATTATGGTGGGGTGCGATTCTGGGGGTCCGCATTATGGTGGGGTGCGATTCTGGGGGTCCGCATTATGGTGGGGTGCGATTCTGGGGGTCCGCATTATGGTGGGGTGCGATTCTGGGGGTCCGCATTATGGTGGGGTGCGATTCTGGGGGTCCGCATTATGGTGGGGTGCGATTCTGGGGGTCCGCATTATGGTGGGGTGCGATTCTGGGGGTCCGCATTATGGTGGGGTGCGATTCTGGGGCTCCGCATTATGGTGGGGTGCGATTCTGGGGCTCCGCATTATGGTGGGGTGCGATTCTGGGGGTCCGCATTATGGTGGGGTGCGATTCTGGGGTCCGCATTATGGTGGGGTGCGATACTGGGGTGCATATGTCCATCAAGTTCAACCCCCTACCATGTGACAAGCAACACCTCTACAAACTCCACCCACAATAAGCTACACCCATTTTGCCGGCACACCAAGCGACTACAGCACACAGCACTACCAAAAAGGTTGCCTATACCTGCTGTAAAGTAATGAGAAAAATGACAGGGAGAAGGAAGGAGGCGAGGGAGAGCAGCCCTCTGTACAGAACTGTCAGTGAAGTCTGGAAGAAGACTAAAGTTTATCTTCTCATGTGCTGCGGGGCGGCCAGAATGGAACGCTGTGAGGAAGGGGAGGAGTAGGGAGCCTGTGACGTCACAAACTGGAACCTACACAAGGAGACTGGGGACGTGACGCTGACATGTTCAAAAGAACTAAACTTCTGGCTGCTGATGCAGGTTAAGATTACTAATAAAAACCATTGGGGGGGAATGTATTGTAATAGTGACATCTCCTGAAGTAGTTTTAAATTTGGACCTGAAGTGTTTGGCCGGAGTACCCCTTTAAGAAAACTTTTAAATAAGCGTCTAGAGTAAGTACAACGACCTCGGCTTGGTCCCAGCTGGAAACCTTCTTTGGAGTTGACCCTGGTGTTTGGTCTGTCTGATCCCATCGTCTCTTTCGTTTTGAAGGTGGCTGAGATGCAGCAGATCCGTTGAGCACTTTTAAATCACCGGATTTCGCTTTTTCTGCTAGCTGTTGATGGATTTCACGCTATTGAAGAAATAAACAGATGTATCAGAATATTTGGCATTTATTTTTAGATAAATTGTTATAAGACAAAATATTAATTTTAACCCTACAACAGGTCAAGCTGACTTTTCCACACCAACTAAATAGCTTTCCAGACTACTATTTTAAAAGTCTCAGGACAATGGAATTGTGTGTTTCTCAACAAGTGTGACAACAAACTCTTAACAGCCAATTGCTTCGTCATCGACTTGTTCATTGTGATTCTTATTTAGGTAGTTTCAGAGGGCCATGTTCTCAACACTACTACTCTATAGTTCACAAAAACAAAATCACAGATACTGGGAAACCTAAGACGGATAGACAGAATATATAATAAAGTTACTAATAAATCATAGGGAATGAACTCATTCTTTAACCCCTTAAGGACACAGGGTTTTTCAGTTTTTTGCATTTTCGTTTTTTCCTCATCACCTTCTAAAATTACACTTTCAATTTTGCACCTAAAAATCCATATGATTGCTTATTTTTTGCGCCACCAATTCTACTTTGTAATGACATCAGTAATTTTACCCCAAAATCTAAGGCGAAATGGAAAAAAATTATAATTGCGTGACAAAATGGAAGAAAAACGCCATTTTGTAAGTTTTGGGGGCTTTCGTTTCTACGCAGTATATTTTTCGGTAAAAATGACACCTTATCTTTATTCTGTTGGTCCATATGGTTAAAATGATACCCTACTTATACAGGTTTGATTTTGTATTAACTTCTGATCAGAGGTTGATCGCTTTTTATTAATTTTTTTATGGTATAAAAAGTGACTATTTTGGACTTTAGAATTTTTTTTGCGTGTAGGACATTGACCGGGTGATTTAATTAACTATATATTTTTATAGTTCGGACATTTTCACACTCGGCGATACCACATTTTTATTTTTATTTACACTTTTTTATTTTATTGGGAAAATGGGGGTGATTCAAACTTTGATTTTTATTAACTCTTTTTTTCACTTTTTTTTGCAGTGTTATAGCCCCCATAGGGGGCTATAACTGTAGTACATTGATTCAATACACTGATCACTGCCATTGCATTGCAATAACCTATATAAAAAGAAAGTGGGGAAAAAAGGCCCAAAAAACAGTGCCTTGTATGTTACCCCTGGATAGATGGGTTGGTAGGGGGAGACTGAGTCTCTGTAAGATGGCCGCTCACCTTAAGCGTATAGTAAATACGCATATAGCCTAAAATTAGAGGTGTAATAATCCTGTGCTGGCCCCAGGAGGTCCTGAAGAGGAATTCAAAGGAACTAAAAAAATGGACCTTGATAGGCGCTCAGGTAGCCAAAGTGGAAGATGTCATGACCAGAGTGATATAAATAAAGTTCTTGTTTATTGGTTAAATAAAACAAGGTAAAACAATAACTCGTTTCGTGGTATGGCAACCCCTTCTTCAGATTAAAGAATCCTCTTTAATCTGAAGAAGGGGTTGCCATACCCCGAAACGAGTTTTTGTTTTACCTTGTTTTATTTAACCAATAAACAAGAACTTTATTTATATCACTCTGGTCGCAATATCTTCCACTTTAGCTACCTGAGGGCCTATCAAGGTCCATTTTTTGGTTCCTTTGAACTGCAATGACGGATCAGTGTTCGCGGCGGTTGATTGCTCAAGCCTGGCTTTGAGCAATCAATCACAGGTCAGACACAGAAGGTAGGTAAGGTACCCCCCTGTTGTGTTCTAGCTGATCGAGACATCACGATTTTACCGTGATGGTCCCGGTCAGCCCGACTGAGCTGCCAGGAAGCTTTTACTTTCCCTTTAGACACCGCGATCAACTTTGATCGCCGCGTTTAAAGAGTTAATGCCGTACATCAGCCCGATCGGCGATGTCCGGCATTAGCAACCAGGATCCACCGGGTATGATGCGTGCTCACCTGCTGAGCACACGTCATACCTTGAGAGCCGCTTATGGACGTTTATAAACGTGCATATGCGTTAAGGGGTTAAAAGGGTTTCCAGTGGAAATTTTTTTTTTTTTAAATCAACTGGTGCTGATAATTTAAACTACTTTTTGAATTTTTCTGCCTGACCACAGTGCTCTCTGCTGACACCTCTGTCCATGTCAGGAACTGTCCAGAGGAGGATAGGTTTGCTACGGGGACTTACTCCTGCTCTAGACAGTTCCTGACATGGACAGAGGTGTCAGCAGAGAGCACTGTAGTATATTCAAAAAGAAAAGAACTTTCTCTGGAGCATACAGAATATGATATGTACAGGAAGGATTAAGATTTTTAAATAGTAGTAATTAAAAAATCTGTTTAACTTTCCGGCACCAGTTGAAGAAAGAAAAAAAAAAAGTTTTCCACCATAGTACCCCTTTAAAATCAAAATTTGTCCCATCGACACCTATTGGTCAAGCAAGACTGAAGAAAACATCACCTCGGCACATGGCAAGAACATGGTCTTCATCTCTAATTGACATTACGTCATAAACAGTACATATGTAGATACATAGTAGGAAAAAATGGCAAGAACAAAGTACTCAACTGGCAAGTTGATAATGGATATTATTGGAGTGCAAACTTCAGTAGTGAGATAAGGTATACCTTAAGTTATGTTGAAGGGACAAAGGTAGTTTGGACAGAAAAGACAAAGGAAGAATTTTTAGAAAACTCCCAGATTTTAAAGCTAGAATATAGGTCACATCTGCTGCAGATGAATGTGGGGCGATAAAATCTATTACAAACCAACTATATGACAGATAGGCAGACCAAGTTGGTGCAGTGCGCAACATATGGTCTGAGCACTGGCAAGTTCACCCCTTCTGCCATATCCCCACTGGAAGCACAAATTATTTCCCAAAGACAACTTCTAGACTTCATTGGTCAACAATGGGGTTCTTCACCATTGGTACTTTATATTATTGCATGTATCACGGTATGAAAATAGCCAACAGTTTAGTATTTGAACTTACTACAGCATTGAACTATAGTGGGCACAGCAAAAGGTCTGCGTATCCTGCTACACATGACTAACCTCGCAATCAGTATTGTGGCTACATTTAAGCAGCTTTTGTGCATGTATTGAGACAAAAACATCCTCATGCCTAACAACTATTATTTTGCAGTGAATACTGCTTTTTACAGTACCTATTGTGTGGCTCTCAAACTGGGAGTTAAGCACTAATAACCACAAAGTGATTTAATTCAATATACTGTAGAACCAATTTTTTACTTCTATTACTGTTTTTGATTGCACATTAATAGAAGGTTTACTTTCATATGATTGTTAGAGTTCATTCAAACCACATTTCAGGGATACGGCATAAGAATCAGTTTTCTTGCCATACTAAAAGCCATGGCAGACCACGGTTTTCAGTCCGGCAACAAATCCGGAAATGGTCCAAAAATCTGCCAACGGGAGTGACTGACTGTCTGGCTTATTTAAATGAACAGGGTGTGTGGTAAGGCAAAGCTTCTCTTCTGCTCTGTCGGGGCTTCCCAAAGATCACTCTTCTCTCTACACTAGCTACATTGGACAATATCAGATTTGGCTTTCAATATCATCCCTACGCTGATTACACTCAGCTTTATACCTCTGCCAAGTGATATGACCCCTGCATTACTACAAAATACCAGTAACTGTTTTGCTGTTTTCTCAAACATCATGTCTTCCCTATATTTGAAACAAATTTATCAGAACTTCTTGTATTTCCTCCAAACTACCCAAACCAGATGTGTTCATCTCAATGTGCGGTACTACTATAATGTCTGGGCAGCAAGTGCGCAGTCTTGAAGTTATGCTAGACTAAGATCTATCTTTCACTCTCTATACCCAGTCCCTTTTACATTCTTGTCACCTCAATCTGAAAAAAAAAAAAAAAAGTCTCTAGAATTCATCCTTTTCTAAACAACAAGCTCTGGTTATTGCGCAAATTCATTTTTGCATTGACTATAGTAACTCTTCCCCCCCCCCCCCCCCTAAATCCTGCAGTCAGACTCTTCCTCTCCAGTAGTTCCACTTCCTCAACCCTGTCTACCATCCTAAAAGTCTCCGCTCTGATAGTGACTTAAACCTAATATCTTATATAATGAAACCCTCTCATTCCTGTCTCGAAGCTTTTTGTTCGTGCTTCACCAGTTTGCTGGAATGTGTTCGATCAAACCCTCAGAAGTCTACCCAAAAATCAGTTTTAAATGTGTCTTAAAGACCTCTTCAAGTAGGAGTATAACATCCTCCTAATTGGCCTCGCCAATCATTCTGTAGGGTCTACCTACACTCTATGCCCTTTAAATGTTCAGTTTGACTGGTTCAACTACCTCTATGTAATGTCTTATTTTTAAAACATGGCTGCACCGTTTATACCAGGAACCTGCTACCTTTTGTCTCAACCCCATCCCTCAGACTGTCAGCTCTCATGAGCAAGGCACTCACTTCTGTTTGAATAACGAGTGCATATTATTGTAATGTCTGATTCTGTCTTTGTACCCTAAAAATTGTAAAGTGCCACATAATTTGTTGGTAACATAGTAAAATAGTAACAGTAACATAGGGGAGATTTATCAAAAACTGCAGAGGAAGAATGGTGCAGTTGCCTATGGCAACCAGATTGCTTCTTTCATTTTTAAAGAGACCAGTGAAAAATGAAAGAAGCAATCTGACTGGTTGCCATGGGCAACTACACCACTCTTCCTTTACACAGGTTTTGATAAATCTCCCCCATAGTTCCTAAGATTGAAAAAAAGACCAGAATCCATGAAGTTCAACCTATAACCCTAATGAGTCCATCAAGGAAGGCAAAAAACCCTCATACTCTAGGTAAAAATTCGTTCCTGACTCCAAATATGGCAGTCAGAATAAATCCCTGGATCAACCTTCTGTCCCTATAGATCTAGAATACATAACCTGTAATGTTATTATTCTACAAAAATGCATCCAGACCCCTTTTAAATTCTTTTACAGAGTTAACCATGACCTCCTCCTCAGGAAGAGAATTCCACAGTCTCAAGGCTCTTACAGTAAGGAACCCCCATCTGTGCTGGTGTAGAAACCTCCTTTCCTCTAAACATAGAGGATGCCCCATTGTCATAGAAACAGTCCTGGGTATAAATAGATCATTGGAGAGATCTCTGTACAGTCCCCTGATATATTTATACATAGTTATTAGATCTCCCATAAGCCGCCTTTTTTCTAAACTAAATAACCCTAATTCTGATAATCTTTCTGGGTACTGTAGTCCTCCCATTCCCCTGGTTGCCCGTCTTTGAACCCTCTCCAGCTCCACTATATATTTCTTGTACACTGGTGCCCAGTACTGTACACAGTTTTCTATGTGTGGTCTGACTAGTAATTTCAACAGGGTTGAACTATTTCCTTGTCATAGGCATATATGCCCCTATTGATGCACCCCATAATTTTATTTGCCTTGGCAGCAGCTTCCCGACACTGGTCACTACAGCTAAATTTACTGTTAACTAAGACTCCCAGCTCCTTTTCCACATCAGTTGTCCCAAGTGTTCTCCCATTTAATACACTGCTCAAAAAAATAAAAGGGAACACTAAGAGAACACATCCTAGATCTGAATGAATGAACTAATGAAACTTATGAAATACTTTCGTCTTTACATAGTTGAGTGTGCTGACAACAAAACCAAAAAAATTATCAATGGAAATCAAATTTATCAACCCATAGAGGTCTGGATATGGAGTCAAAATCAAAGTGGAAATACTCACTACAGGTGGATTCAACTTTGATGTAATGTCCTTCAAACAAGTCAAAATGAAGCTCAGTAGTGTGTGCGTGTGCGCGTGTGCGTGTGCGTGTGCGTGTGTGTGTGTGTGTGTGTGTGTGTGTGTGTGTGTGTCCTCCACGTGCCCGTATGAACTCCCTACAATGCCTGGGCATGCTCCTGATGAGGTGGCGGATGGTCTCCCAGACCTGGACTAAAGCATCTGGCAACTCCTGGGCAGTCTGTGGTGCAACATGGCATTGGTGGATGGAGCGAGACACGATGTCCCAGATGTGCTCAATCGGATTCAGGTATGGGGAACGGGCGGGCCAGTCCACAGCATCAATCCCTTCCTCTTGCAGGAACTGCTGACACTCCAGCCACATGAGGTCTAGCATTGCCTTGCATTAGGGGGAACCCAGGGCCAACTGCACCAGCATATGGTCTCACAAGGGGTCTGAGGATCTCCTCTTGGTACCTAATGGCAGTCAGGCTACGTCTGGCAAGCACATGGATGGCTGTGCGGCACCCCAAAATGCCCCCCCACACCATTACTGACCCACCGCCAAACCTGTCATGCTGGAGGATGTTGCTGGCAGCAGAACATTCTCCACGTCACATGTGCTCAGTGTGAACCTGCTTTCATCTGTGAAGAGCACAGGGCGCCAGTGGCGAATTTGCCAATCTTTGTGTTCTCTGGCAAATGTCAAACGTCCTGCACGGTGTTTAGCTGTAAGCACAACCCCCACCTGTGGACGTCGGGTCTTCATACCACCCCTCATGATTCTGACTGAGTAAACACTAGCACATTTGTGGCCTGCTGGAGGTCATTTTGCAGGGCTCTGGCAGTGCTCCTCCTGTTCCTCCTTCCACAAAGGCAGAGGTAGTGGTCCTGCTGCTGGGTTATTGCCCTCCTACGGCCTCCTCCACATCTCCTGATGTACTGGCCTGTCTCCTGGCAGCTGCTCCATGCTCTGGACACTATGCTGCTAGACCTAGGTGTGTATTTTTGCGGATGACAAAGCTATGTAGCAGGATTGATGTTCCTGGAGGGATACACCAAATGGAAAAGGATTTAGGAAAATAGAAGAATGGACAAAACTCTAGCAACTGAAATTTAATGTGGATAAGTGCAAGATAATGCACCTGGGGTGTAAAAATCCTCGGGCACAATATAGAATATTTGACAGTACTGACCTCAGTGTCTGAGGAAATGGATTTAGGAGTAATTATTTCAGAAGATTTAAAGGTAGGAAGACAATGTAATAGAGCAGCAAGAATCGCTAGCAAAATGCTTGGATGTATAGGGAGAGGTATAAGCAGTAGAAAGAGAGAAATGCTCAAGCCCCTGCAGAACACTGGTGAGCACTCACTTGGAGTATTGTGTGCAGTACTGGAGGCCGTATCTCCAGAAGGATACAGCTACTCTAGAGAGAGTTCAGAGAAGAGCTACTAAACTAGTACATGGATTGCAAGATAAAACTTACCAGTAAAGGTTAAAGGACCTTAACATGTATAGCTTGGAAGAAAGACAGAGGGAATATGATAGAGACTTAAATAAATAAAAGGGAATCAACACCGTAAAGGAGGAGAGCATATTTAAAAAAGAAAAACTACCACTAGAGGACAGTTTTAAATTAGAGGGGCAAAGGTTTAAAAAGTAATATCAGGAAGTATTACTATACTGAGAGTAGTGGATGCATGGAATAGCCTTCCTGCAGAAGTGATCGCTGCAAATACAGTGAAGGAGGTTAAGCATGCATGGGATAGGCATAAGGCTATCGTTCATATAAGATAGGGCCAGGGACTATTGATAGGATTAATATTATTGAGCAGACTAGATGGGCCAAATGGTTATCTGCCGACACATTCTATGTTTCTAAGACACAGCAAACCTTCTTGCCACAGCTCGCATTGATGTGCCATCTTGGATGAGCTACACTACCTGAGCCACTTTACTGGTAGCGTGAGATGGAGTCTACAAACCACACGATTGAAAGCACCGCCAATATTCAAAAGTGACCAAAACATCAGCCAAGAAGCATAGGAACTGAAAAGTGGTCTGGTCAACACCTGCAGAACCAATCCTTTATTGGGGGTGTCTTGCTAATTGCCTAATTTCCACCTATTGTCTGTTCCACTTGCACAACAGCATGTGAAATTGATTGTCAGTGTTGCTTTCTGACTGGACAGTGTGATTTCATAGAAGTGTGATTGAATGAGTTACATTGTGTTTAAGTGTTGCATAATTTTTTTTTTAGCAGTGTACATAATCCCATCCCAGATTTATCCTCCCCATGTGCATTACCTTAGATTTATCAGTGTTGAACCTCATCTGCCACTCCTCCAACCTATAGAGATGCACTTGTAATAGTGCACTGTTCTCCAGTGTTTACCGCTTAAAAGTTTAGTATCATCTGCACAGATTGCTACTTTACTCTTCAACCCCTCTACAAGGTCATTAACGAATATATTAATTAGAACAGTACACAAGACCGACACCGGTGGAACCCCACTAGTAACAGTCACCCTATCAGAATAAGTACCATTAACCCCTTAACGACAATGGACGTAAATGTACGTATTGACGACGTGGTACATTTACGTGCCGCCATGACTGCGAGCACCGGGCGGGTGCACGCGTCATTCGCGGCAGGTCCCGGCAGGGGAAAAAGTGTCAGGGAGGCTAGTCCTGAACTGGCACACCCCAACGAGTTTGCCCGCTTGGCAGATGAGGGGGATGCCATTACAGAGCTAGGAGAACTGCAGCAGGATACCACCTCTGACCGCCAGGGGGGTGTCTGCTCCAGTAAAGAGGGAGGGAGGAGTACAGGGCAGGCCAGACCGGTACTAGTGGTGGGGGACTCAATTATTAGGGGGACAGACAGGGCAATCTGTCACAAAGACCGGGATCGCCGAACAGTGTGTTGTCTGCCTGGCGCACGAGTTCGGCACATCGCGGATCGGGTTGACAGGTTGTTGGGCGGGGCTGGAGAGGACCCAGCAGTCATGGTACATATTGGCACCAATGACAAAGTAAGAGGTAGGTGGAGTGTCCTTAAAAATGATTTCAGGGACTTAGGCCGCAAGCTTAAGGCAAGGATCTCCAAGGTAGTCTTTTCTGAAATAGTACCAGTACCACGAGCCGCACCAGAGAGGCAGCGGGAGATCAGGGAGGTAAACAAGTGGCTCAGAAGCTGGTGTAGGAAGGAAGGGTTTGGGTTCATGGAGAACTGGGCTGACTTCGCTGTCGGTTACCGGCTCTACCGTAGGGACGGGCTGCACCTCAATGGGGAGGGTGCAGCTTTGCTTGGGGAGAAGATGGCTAGAAGGGTGGAGTGTTTAAACTAGGGACTTGGGGGGAGGGAACCTACAGCAAAGAGGGGGAAGATAGTGTAGATAGAGAGGTGGGAATTATAAATGTACCTGGGGGTGGAGCGGAGGGAGGGGTTAGAATAGTTAATAGGAATAAGCTTCATAGGAAAATAAAACTTACACCCTTGAATCCCATTAACCCCAATAACAAAGGATGGAAATGTAAAGTGTATGTTCACAAATGCCAGAAGCCTACCAAATAAAATGGGGGAGCTTGAGGCCTTGATACTGGAGGAACATATTGATATAGTTGGGGTCGCTGAGACATGGCTGGACTCCTCGCATGACTGGGCTGTCAATCTGCAGGGGTTTACATTGTTTCGCAAGGATAGAATGAACAGAAAAGGTGGTGGAGTCTGTCTGTATGTAAGAAGTGGTATGAAAGTCAGTGTGAACGATGCCATAGTGTGTGATGATTCTGAGGATGTGGAATCATTGTGGGTAGAATTACAAAAGGAGGGAAATACTGAAAAAATAGTATTTGGTGTAATCTACAGACCCCCTAATATCACTGAAGAGATAGAAGTTCAGCTTCATAAACAAATAGAGAGGGCCGCCCGGGCAGGTACAGTGGTAATAATGGGAGATTTTAACTATCCAGATATAGATTGGGGTCCGGGGTTGGCTAAAACTACAAAGGGGCGACAATTCCTAAATTTATTGCAGGATAATTTTATGGGCCAGGTTGTGGAGGACCCAACAAGAAGTGATGCCATGTTGGATCTGATCATTTCCAACAACGCAGAGCTGGTTGGGAATGTAACTGTGCGGGAAAACCTTGGGAATAGCGACCACAATATAGTTACTTTTGACTTAAAATGTAGAAAACAAAGACAGGCGGGGAAGGCAAAAACATATAACTTTAAAAAGGCAAATTTCCCTGGGCTGAGATCTGCACTACAGAACATAGACTGGGGGGAGGTGTTCTCAAATACTGATACAGAAGGTAAATGGGACATCTTTAAATCAACTCTAAATAACTATACAGCTAAATATATACCAAAGGGGAACAAATATAAACGATTAAAACTAAATCCTACATGGCTGACACATGATGTTAAAAGAGCAATAAACAACAAAAAAATAGCCTTCAAAAAATACAAATCTGATGGGTCAGCTATAACATTTAAACAGTACAAGGAGCTTAATAAAATCTGTAAAAATGTAATAAAAACAGCAAAAATTCAAAATGAGAGACAGGTGGCCAAAGAAAGCAAAACTAATCCTAAATATTTTTTTAAATATATAAATGCAAAAAAACCAAGGACAGAGCATGTAGGACCCCTTAATAATGATAATGGGGAGGTTGTCACAGGCGATCAAGAGAAGGCGGAGCTACTGAATGGGTTCTTTAGTTCTGTATACACTATGGAAGAAGGAGCTGACATTGGCCAGGTCGGTGCTGGTAACACATCATGTAATGTACTGAACTGGCTTAATGTAGAGATGGTACAAGGTAAGTTAAGTGATATAAATGTAAGCAAATCCCCAGGGCCGGATGGACTACACCCAAGAGTTCTTAGAGAGGTAAGTTCAGTAATATCTGTACCCCTGTTCATGATATTTAGAGATTCTCTGGTGTCTGGTATTGTGCCAAGGGACTGGCGCAAGGCGAATGTGGTGCCAATCTTCAAAAAGGGCTCTAGGTCTTCCCCAGGAAACTATAGACCGGTAAGTTTAACGTGCATTGTGGGTAAATTGTTTGAAGGACTTATAAGGGATTACATACAGGAATACATAGGGGATAATTGTATTATAAGTGATAGCCAGCATGGGTTTACTAAGGATAGAAGTTGTCAAACCAATCTAATTTGCTTTTATGAAGAGGTGAGTAGAAGCCTTGACAGAGGAATGGCTGTGGATATAGTGTTTCTGGATTTTGCTAAAGCATTTGATACTGTCCCTCATAGATGTCTGACAGGTAAGTTAAGGTCTTTGGGTTTGGAAATTTTAGTTTGTAACTGGATTGAACACTGGCTCATTGATCGTACCCAGAGAGTGGTGGTCAATGATTCGTACTCTGATTGGTCCCCGGTTATTAGTGGTGTACCCCAAGGTTCTGTACTGGGCCCGCTGTTGTTTAATTTATTTATTAATGATATAGAGGATGGTATTAACAGCTCTGTTTCTATCTTTGCAGATGACACCAAGCTTTGTAGCACAGTACAGTCTATAGAGGTGTGCATAAGTTACAAGATGACTTGGATATACTAAGTGTCTGGGCATCCACTTGGCAAATGAGGTTCAATGTGGATAAATGTAAAGTTATGCATCTGGGTACTAATAACCTGCATGCATCGTATGTCTTAGGGGGGATTAAACTGGCAGAGTCACTGGTAGAGAAGGATCTGGGTGTACTTGTAGATCACAGACTACAGAATAGCATGCAATGTCAGGCTGCTGCTTCCAAAGCCGGCAGGATATTGTCATGTATCAAGAGATGCATGGACTCAAGTGACAGGGACATAATACTCCCCCTTTATAAATCATTGGTACGGCCTTACCTGGAATATGCTGTTCAGTTTTGGGCACCTGTCCATAAAAGGGACACTGCGGAGTTGGAAAGGGTGCAGAGACGCGCGACTAAACTAATATGGGGAATGGAACATCTTAGCTATGAGGAGCGATTAAAGGAGTTACAATTGTTTAGTCTTGAGAAGAGACGTTTAAGGGGGGATATGATAAACGTATATAAGTATATTAATGGCCCATACAAAAAATATGGAGAAAAACTGTTCCAGGTTAAACCCCCCCAAAGGACGAGGGGGCACTCCCTCCGTCTGGAGAAGAAAAAGTTTAGTCTCAAGGGGCGACACGCCTTCTTTACCATGAGAACTGTGAACTTATGGAACAGTCTACCTCAGGAACTGGTCACAGCAGGAACAATTAACAGCTTTAAAACAGGATTAGATACATTCCTGGAACAAAATAAGATTAATGCTTATGAAGAAATATAAAATCTCATCCCTTCCCCAATATCGCGCCACACCCCTACCCCTTAATTCCCTGGTTGAACTTGATGGACATATGTCTTTTTTCGACCGTACTAACTATGTAACTATGTAACTATGTAACCCCTCAGATGCCGTGATCAATATAGCTCACGGCATCTGTGGCAGTGCGGTACTTTCAATGGATGATCGGATCGCCCGCAGCGCTGCCGCAGGGATCCGATCATCCAGCATGGCGGCTGGCGGTCCCCTCACCTTGCTCCGGCCGTCTCCCGGGGTCTTCTGCTCTGGTCTGAGATCGAGCAGACCAGAGCAGAAGATCACCGATAATGCTGATCAGTGCTATGTCCTATACATAGCACTGAACAGTATTAGCAATCAAACTATTGCTATAGATAGTCCCCTATGGGGACTATTAAAGTGTTAAAATGAAAGTTAAAAACATAACAGTAAAAAAAATATAAAAAAATAATGTGAAAAATTCCCTCCCAATAAAATGGAAAATGTCCTTTTTTTCCCCCATTTTACCCCCATAAAGTGTAAAAAAAATTTAATACATATTTGGTATCGCCGTATGAGTAAATGGCCGAACTATTAAAATATTGGTATTGATCCCGTACGGTGAACAGCGCGAACGTAAAAAAAAAAAAAAAGCAAAATTGCTTAAAAAAAATGAATTAAAGTTTTATAACCACAAATGTGGTATCAATAAAAAGTACAGATCATGACGCATAAAATGAGCCCTCATACCGCCACTTATACGGAAAAGTGAAAAAGTTATAGGTCGTCAAAATAGAAGGATTTTAAACATACTAATTTGGTTAAAAAGTTTGCGTTTTTTTTTTTTTTAAGCGCAACAATAATAGAAAAGTATATAATCATGGGTATCATTTTAATCATATTGACCCCCAGAATAAAGAACACGTCATTTTTACCATAAATTGTACGGCGTGAAAACGAAACCTTCCAAGATTTACAAAATTGCGGTTTTCTTTTTAATTTCCCCACACAAATAGTATCTTTTTGATTGCGCCATACATTTTATGGTAAAATAAGTGATTACGCAGGACAACTGGTCCCGCAAAAAACAAGCCCTCATCCTAGTCTGTGGATGAAAATATAAAAGTTACGATTTTTACAAGACAAGGAGGAAAAACGAAAATGCAAAAATAAAATTGGCCTGGTCCTTAACCTGTACGTCCTGAGTCCGCTCACGATCTATAACACGGGGCCATGGCGTGGCCGCGCGTCATAGCGGGTCGGGCCCGGCCTCTAAGGCTGGGACCCGTGGCTAATAGCGCGCGGCATTGATCGCGGTGCCGTGCGCAATTAACCCTTTAGACGCGGCATTCAAAGTTGAACGCCACGTCTAAAATGAAAGTGAAACCATGCCGGTTAGCTCAGGGAGCTGTTCAGGATAGCCGTGGCGAGATCGCGGCATCCCAAACAGCTTACATGACAGCTGGAGAATCCCTACCTGCCTCCTTGCTGTCCGATCGCCGAATGACTGCTCAGTGCCCGAGATCCAGGCATGAGCAGTCAAGCGGCAGAATCATCGATCACTGGCTTCTTATGAGAAACCAGTGATCAATGTAAAAGATCAGTGTGTGCAGTGTTATAGGTCCCTATGGGAGCTAAAACACTGCAAAAAAAAGTGAATAAAGATCATTTAACCTCTCCCATTAAAAAAAAAATTCCAAAAACTGTAAATAAAAATATACATATGTGGTATGGCCGCGTGCGGAAATGTCCGAATTATAAAAATATATTGTTAATTAAACCGCACGGTCAATGGCGTACGCGCAAAAAATTCCTCAGTCAAAGTAGTGCATTTTTGGTCACTTTTTATATCATGGAAAAATGAATAAAAAGCGATCAATAAGTCCTATCAATGCAAAAATGGTACCTCTAAAAACGTCAGATTACGGCGCAAAAAATTAGCCCCCATACGCGGAAAAATAAAAAAGATATAGGGGTCAGAAGATGACAATTTTAAACGTATAAAGTTTCCTGCATGTAATTTAAAGTTCTTCAAGAAGTACGACAAAATCAAACCTTCATAAGTAGGGTATCATTTTAACCGTATGGACCTACAGAATAAAGAGAAGGTGTCATTTTTACCGAAAAATGTACTGCGTAGAAACGGAAGCCCTCAAAAGTTACAACATGGCTTTTTTTTTTCAATTTTGTGTCCCATTGATTTTTTTTTCTGTTTTGCCGTAGATTTTTGGGTAAAATGACTGACATCATTACAAAGTAGAATTGGTGGTGCAAAAAATAAGCCATCATATGGATTTTTAGGTGAAAAATTTAAAGAGTTATGATTTTTTAAAGGTAAGGAGGAAAAAACGAAAATGCAAAAAAACGGAAAAAACCCGGGTCCTTAAGGGGTTAAGGTCAAAATGGGCTTGGTCCTTAAGGGGTTAAAGGGATACTCCGGTGGAAATTTTTTATATAAATATTTTTTTTTTTTTTTTTTTTTTATCAACTGGTGCCAGAAAGTTAAACAGATTTTAAATTACCTCTATAAAAAAAAATCTTAATCCTTCCAGTACTTATTAGATGCTGAATACCACATAGGAAATTATTTTCTTTTTGGAACACAGAGCTATCTGCTGACACCTCTGTCCATTTTAAGAACTGTCCAGAGTAGGAGAAAATCCACATAGAAAACATATGCTGCTCTGGACAGATCCTAAAATGAACAGAGCACTGTGGTCATGACTAGAGATGAGCGAACTTACAGTAAATTTGATTCGTCACGAACTTCTTGGCTCGGCAGTTGATGACTTATGCTGCGTGAATTAGTTCAGCCTTCAGGTGCTCCGGTGGGCTGGAAAAGGTGGATACATTCCTAAGAAAGTCTCCTAGGACTGTATCCACCTTTTCCAGCCCACCGGAGCACCTGAAAGCTGAACTAATTTATGCAGGAAAAGCCATCAACTGCCGAGCCGAGAAGTTTGTGACAAATCAAATTTACTGTAAGTTCGCTCATCTCTAGTCATGATGTCAGCAGGGAGCACTGTGTTCAAAAACAGAAAATAATTTCCTCTTTAGTATTCAGCAGCTAATAAGTACAGGTAGGATAAATATATATATTTTTTAATATAAGTAATTAACAAATCTGTTTGACTGTTGATAAAAAAGGTTTCCACCGGAGTACCCCTTTAATAACTACCCTCTGTTCCCCATCACTGAGCCAGTTACTTAACCACATTTTTCCCCAGTCCAAGCATTCTCATTTTATGCATCAACCTTTTATGTGGCACCGTATCAGCAATGCTCCTCATTTTTTAAAGGGCCTACACTTCCATTTTTAACCTCTTTGCTATTTATATAGTTAAAGAACATTTTGGGGCTAGTTTTACTCTCTTTGGCAAGGAGTGTCTATTTTTGCGGCTTAACCCCTTAAATGGGCACAGTCACCAACTTTATTTTTTGATATGTTGTAGTACTTATGTACTACAACATATCTCTAATATACTTTTATTATTATTTTTTTCATTAAAAAGGTTTAATTTACATTTAAAAACCGGCTACTGAAAAAGGACTGATTTTGGAGTGGCAATCAGTCCTTTTTCAGTTAGGCTGCACTTGCTCCCTGCCTGTCAGACAGGCGGGAGCGAGCGCATTGGCTCCCCGGCCACTACTCCCGCACATCGCCGCCGCCTCGTTGCCGCCGCTGTCCCTGCACGCCCGCTGCCGGACCCTGCAGTAACTGCAAGTGTAATGAGGGAACGGGGTATGCGGGGCATGGCGGGGGGGCTGGGGAGGGAACGGGCTAGTGCCGTAGCGGGGGGGGGGTAATGGGCTAGCAAAAAATAAAAAATAGGATGGTGGGAGCTACCCTTTAAGGACCGGGGTTTTTCAGTTTTTGCATTTTCGTTTTTCCTCCTTCCTTATTTTTTGCACCACCAATTCTACTTTTTAGTGACATCAATCATTTTACCCAAAAATCTATGGCGAAACGGAAAAAAAAAAAAAAAATCATTGTGAGACAAATTTGAAGAAAAAAAAATGTCATTTTGTAACTTTTGGGGGCTTCCATTTCTACACAGTACACTTTTCGGTAAAAATGACACCTTCTCTTTATTCTGCAGGTACATACGATTAAAATGATACCCTACTTATATAGGTTTGATTTTGTCGTACTTCTGGAAAAAAAATCAACTACCGTATATACTCTAGTATAAGCAGAGTTTTTCAGCACGATTTTTCGTACTGAAAACACCCCCCTCTGCTTATACTCGAGTGAACTCTCCGCCTGTCAATCCCTTCATCAGTGGTCTTCAACCTGCGGACCTCCAGATGTTGCAAAACTACAACTCCCATCGGCTGTCCAGGCGTTGTAGTTTTGAAACCTCTGGAGGTCCGCAGGTTGAAGACCACTGAGGGCTTCAGCATCATCCAGCCCCCCCCCCCCCTTTTGTTTTGTACTCCCCTCCCCTTGGCTGGAAGTTAGGGTGAGCTGGTCTGGGCCATCTATGCTGAAGGGACCTTCCGGTATCGATGGTTAGTCGTTCCGGGCTGTCCATTTTCACCGGGGGGGCCCTATTCTCCGTGCTTCGGGCCCGGACTAGTGACGTTGTCTTGACGACGGCACACAGGGACGTTGCGCATGAACATCCCTCTGCATAGTCAAGGCAACGTCACTACTCCGGGCCGAAGTGCGGAGAAAAGGGCCCCCCGGTGAAAAAAGACAGCCCACAACGACTAACCATCCCCACCGGACGGTCCCTGCAGCATAGATGGCATGGGCCAGCTCACCCTAACTTCCCACCGAGGGGATGAGAGTACAAAACAAAAAGGGGGGGCTGGATGATGACGAAGGCCGCAGTGGTCTTCAACCTGCGGACCTCCAGAGGTTTCAAAACTACAACACCCAGCATGCCCGGACAGCCGATGGCTGTCCAGGCTTGCTGGGAGTTGTAGTTTTGAAACATTTGGAGGCTCGCAGGTTGAAGACCACAGATGAAGGGATTGACAGGCTTATGATTAAGTGATTATGATTAAGGGGGGGATGATGACGGAGGACTGGATGATTACATTGGGGGGGGGGGGGTGATGTATTTCCCACCCTAGGCTTATAGTCGAGTCAATAACTTTTCCTAGGTTTTTGGGGTAAAATTAGGGGCCTCGGCTTATACTCTAGTATATGCGGCACATGCAGGAAAATTTATACCTTAAACATTGTCATCTTCTGACCCCCTACAACTTTATTTTCCGCATATAAAGCGGTATGAGGGCTAATTTTTTGCGCCGTGATCTGAAGTTTTTAGCAGTACCATTTTTGTATTCATAGGACTTTTTCATTTTTTCATGATATAAAAAAGTGACCAAAAGGACACTATTTTGGAATTTTTTTGCGCGTACCCCATTGACAGTGCGGTTTAATTAATATATTTATTATTCGAACATTTCCACACGTAGCGATACCACATGTTTATTTTCATTTACACTTTTTTTTAATTAGAAAAAGGGGGGGGGATTCAAACTTATTAAGGAAGGAGTTAAATGATCTTTATTCCCTTTTTTGCCCCCACTTTTTTTTTTTTTTTTTTTTTTGAGCAGTGTTAGGCTAGGTTCAGACTACGGAATCTCCAGACAGAAGATTTCCATTCGGAGATTCGGAGTGCGGCCAGCGCTGACTAGATCAGTCGGCGCTAGGACCGCGCAGACACTGCAGTCTCCAATAGACTGCAATGTGTTCCGCGAGTATTTCCACCTGAAGAAAGAGCAACGCCATTCTTAAGGCGGAAATTTGCAAGCAGATTTTCAGTTCACAAATTCCGCTTCACAAGTTGCGAAGTGTGAATTTGTGAACAGAAACCCATTCACTACACTATACATTTTAGCAAGCGGAATTTTGTAGTCTGAACTTAGCCTTAAAGCTCCCATAGGGGTCTATAACACCGCACACACTGATCTTTTACATCGATCAGTGGTTTCTCATAGGAAACCACTGATCGATGATTCTGCCACTGGACTGATCATGCCTGGATCTCAGGCACTGAGCAGTCATTCTGCGATTGAACACCAGGAGCAAAGGTAAGGGACCCTTCTGCTGTGTCACATCTGTTCAGGATGCCGCGATTTCACCGCGTACATCCCGAACAGGCCCGAGCTAACCGGCAACGATTTACTTTCACATCGGCGATCACCTTTGAACGCCGCGATTAAAGGGTTAATAGCGCAGTGCATCGTGATCAGTGCTGCGCACTATTAGCCACGGGTCCCAGCCATTGTTGCAGGCCGGGCCCGCCCCGCATTATAGAACAGGAGCAGACTCCTAACATACAGGTACGACATGGCTCCTGTAGGGGTTAAAGGGTTACTCCTGTGGAAATTTTAATTTTTTTTAAATCAACTGGTGGCATAAAATTAAACAGATTTGTAAATTACTTCTATAAAAAAAATAATCTTAATCCTTCCAGTACTTATTAGCTGCTGATTACTAGAGAGGAAATGGTTTTCTTTTTGGGACACAGAGCTCTGTGCTGACATCATGACCGCAGTGCTCTCTGCTGACATCTCTATCCATTTTAGGAACTTTCCAGAGCAGCATATGTTTGCTATGGGGATTTTCTCCTGCTCTGGACAGTTATAAAATAGGCAGAGATGTCAGCAGAGAGCACTGCGGTCATGATTTCAGCATAGAGCTCTGTGTTCCAGAAAGAAAACAATTTCCTCTGTAGTATTCAGCAGCTAATAAGTACGGGAAGGATTAAGATTTGTTAATAGAAGAAATGTACAAATCTGTTAAACTTTCTGGCACCAGTCGATTTAAAAAAAAAAAAAAAAAAAAAAAAAGTTTTCCACAGGAGTACCCCTTTAACCCCTTAACGACCCAGCCAATTTTCACTGTAGGACCCGGCCATTTTTTGCACATCTGACCACTGTCACTTTAAGCATTAATAACTCTGGGATGCTTTTACCTTTTATTCTAATTCAGTTACTTTTTTCGAGACTTATTCTACCTTATGTTAGTGGTAAAATTTTGTCAATACTTGCATCATTTCTTGGTGGAAAATTCCAAAATTTGATAGAAAAAAAATGTTAAATTTAGCTTTTTTTTTACTTTGACGCCCTCTGCTTATAAGGAAAATGAATATTCCAAATACATTATATATTGATTCACATATACAATATGTCTACTTTGGGTTTGCATCATGAAGTTGACATGTTTTTACTTTTGGAAGACATCACAGGGCTTCAAAGTATAGCAGCAATTTTGAATTTTCAAAATCAAAATTTTTCAGGGACCAGTTAAGTTTTGAAGTGGATTTGAAGGGCTTTCATATTAGAAATACCCCATAAATGACCACATTATAAAAACTGCACCCCTCAAAGTATTCAAAATGACATTTAACCCTTTAGGTGTTTCACATCAATAGCAGCAAATTGGAGAAAATTCAAACTCTTCATTTTTTACACTGGCAGGTTCTTGGAGACCCAGTTACTGAATTTTTACAAGGGGTAAAGAGAGAAATCTTCCTAAAATGTGTAAGAATACCTCATATGTGTATGTCAAGTGTTCGGCGGGTGCACTAGGGGGCTCAGAAGGGAAGGAGCGACAGTGGGATTTTGGAGAGTGAGTTTTTCTGAAGTGGTTTTTGGGGGGCATGTCACATTTAGGAAGCCCCCCTATTTTGGAAACTACACCCCTCAAGGCACGTAACAAGGGGTCCAGTGAACCCTAAACACACCACAGGTGTTTGACGACTTTTCGTTAAATTTGGATGTGTAAATTATTTTTTTCACAAAAATGCTAGTTTTCCCTCAAATTTAAAATTTTTACAAGGGATAATAGGACAAAATGCCCCCCAAAATTTGTAATCCCATCTCTTCTGAGTATGGAAATACCCCATGTGTGGACGTCAAGTGCTCTGCTGGCGCACTACAATGCTCAGAGAAGGAGCGCCATTGAGCTTTTGGGAAACAAAATAGTTTGGAATTAAAGTCAGGGGCCATGTGCGTTTACAAATTCCCCCCTACATGTGACCCTATTTTGGAAACGACACCCCTCACAATTTAATAAGGGGTGCAGTGAGTATTTACACCCACTGGCATTTGACAGATCTTTGGAACAGTGGGCTGTGCAAATAAAAAATTAAAGTTTTCATTTTCACAGACCACTGTTCCAGAAATCTGTCAGACACCTGTGGGGCGTAAATGCTCACTGTACCCCTTATTACATTACGTGAGGGGTGTATTTTCCAAAATGGATCACCTGGGGGTGGGGTCCATTGTTCTGGCACTATGGGGGCTTTGTAAACACACGTGGCCTTCAATTCCAGACAGATTTTCTCTTCAAAAGCCTAATGGCGCTCCTTCTCTTCTGAGCATTGTAGTTCACCCGCAGGGCACTTTACATCCACATATGGGGTATGTTCTTGCTCAGTAGAAATGAGGTTACAAATTTTGGGGGGCTTTTTTCCTATTTTCCCTTGCGAAAATGAAAAATGTAGGGTAACACCAGCATTTAAGTGAAAAAAAAATGTTTTCTTCATTTTTCCATTCAACTTAGAATTTTCATTAAACACCTGTGGGGTGTAAAGGCTTACTATACCCCTTGTTACGTTTCGTGAGGGGTGTAGTTTCCAAAATGGGGTCACATGTGGGTATTTCTGTTTTTGCTTTATGTCAGAACCGCTGTAAAATCAGCCACCCCCTTGCAAATCACCAATTTAGGCCTCAGATGTACATAATGCACTCTCCCTCCTGAGCCTTGTTGTGCGCCCGCAGAGCATTTTACGCCCACATATGGGGTATTTCCGTACTCAGGAGAAATTGCGTTAATTTTGGGGGTCTTTTTTTCCTTTTAACGCTTGTGAAAATAAAAAGTATGGGGCAACACCAACATGTTAGTGTAATTTTTTTTATTTTTTTTACACTAACAAGCTGGTGTTGCCCCCAACTTTTCCTTTTCATAAGGGGTAAAAGAAGAAAAAGCCCCCCAAAATTTGTAGTTTCTCCCGAGTACAGAAATACCCCATATGTGGCCCTAAACGGTTTCCTTGAAATACGACAGGGCTCCGAAGTGAGAGCGCCATGCGCATTTGAGGACTAAATTAGGGATTGCATAGGGGTGGACATTGGGAAGCACTGGCGTAGAATACCCCTAACATGGTGCCTCCAGCTGTTGGTCAACTCCCAGCATGCCTGGACAGTCAGTGGCTGTCCGGAAATGTTGGGAGTTGTTTTGCAACAGCTGGAGGCTCCGTTTTGGAAACACTGCCATACAATAAGTTTTTCATTTTTATTGGGGGGGGGGGGGGGGGACGACAGTGTAAGGGGGTGTATATGTAGAGTTTTACCCTTTATTATGTGGTAGTGTAGTGTTTTTAGGGTACATTTGTACTGGCGTGTTACGATGAGTTTCCCGCTAGGAGTTTGCGCGGCGTCGAAAAATTTGCCGCAGCTCAAGCAGGAGACTTACTGTAAACCTGCCCGTGTGAAGATACCCTGTACATTCACATAGGGGGGGGGGGGGGGGGGGGGTCAAACCCTGCAGCTGTTTCAAAGTGACAACTCCCAGCACGTACTGACAGACCGTGCATGCTTGAGGCACACTGGTTGGAAAACCTTCAGTTAGGTTCTGTTACCCAACTCTATTTTCCAACCAGTGTGTCTCCAGCTGTTGTAAAACTACAACTAACCAGCATGTACTGATCGCCGAAGGGCATGCTGGGAGATGTGGTTATGCAACATCTGGAGGGACACAGTTTAGAGACCAGAGCACAGTGATCTCCAAACTGTGGCTCTCCAGATGTTGCAAAACTACAACTCCCAGCATGCCCAATAGCTGTCTGGGCATGCTGGTAGTTGTAGTTTTGCAACAACTGGAGGGCTACAGTTAGAGACCACTGTATAGTTGTCCCAAACTGTAGCACTCCAGAAGTTGCTAGGCAACTCACCGGATTCCGTAGGATCCAACGAGCCAGCCGCACGACATCGCAGCCCGGGCGGCGATGTCGTGCAGCCTTGGTAAGTGACCTTCGGCACCGGTCCCTGTCGGTTTCCCCGTCCTGCCCCACCTATTATGGGTGGGCAGAACAGGGAAAATTAAAGTAAACCCACCCGCCCCCGATCTGCTACTGGTCTTCGCATCTATACGACCAATAGCAGAATTAGGAGGGGTGGCACCCAATATACCCGTAATAACCCGGAATCGCAAGTGTGAATTCACAGACCGTGAGATGTACCAAAGCCGTCCCTTGGGTGGGCAGATAAGCAGTCAGGAAGACGGCCGATCCACTCCCGCCTCGAACACTTTACGACCCAGACTAGCATCAGCCGATGCGAAGGTATGAACTCTGTAGAACCTCGAGAAGTGTGCAAAGACAACCAGGTAGCCGCCTTGCAAATCTGCGAGGCCGA
The DNA here is from genome assembly GCF_029499605.1 of Hyla sarda. Lineage (NCBI taxonomy): Eukaryota > Metazoa > Chordata > Amphibia > Anura > Hylidae > Hyla > Hyla sarda. Next base: position 134,393,693 of record NC_079196.1, read on the forward strand.
GGCTCTATTCTGGAGAGCCCGGGATGCCCCAACAGAACGGGTAGAATGAGCCACAACCCTGAAAGGAGAAGCCTTCCCCTTACAGCGATAGGCTTCCGAAATGGCAGACCGAATCCACCGAGAAATGGTGGCCCTGGAAGCAGGTTGTCCCTTGCGACGACCTTCCGTGAGGACGAAAAAGGAATCACACTGACGAAACGAAGAAGTGATGGAGAGATAAGATCGAACAGCCCGAACTACATCCAGCTTGTGTAGTAAGCGCTCCTTAGGATGAGAAGGAGCAGGACAAAAAGACGGGAGGACAATGTCCTCATTGAGATGAAAAGCCGAAACCACCTTAGGCAAAAAACGAAGGATCTAGCCGGAAAACAACCTTGTTCTGGTGGATCACTAGAAACGGAGAACGGCAGGAAAGAGCTGCCAATTCAGACACCCTCCGGATAGAGGTGAGAGCAACAAGAAACGCCACTTTCCAAGAAAGGAGGCGGAGAGACTCCTCGCTAAGGGGCTCAAAGGGTGCACCCTGGAGGGCACTCAGAACCAAATTCAAGTCCCAAGGGGGAGAGGGTGACCAATAAGGAGGAACAGCATGCGCCACTCCTTGAAGGAAGGTCCGGACATAAGAATTAGAAGCCAGGGGCCGCTGGAAAAGAACAGCAAGGGCCGAAACCTGACCTTTAAGTGAACTGAGAGACAACCCCAGTTCCAACCCAGACTGCAAAAAAGAGAGAAGACGGGGAACCGAGAAGGTTACCGGGGAGAAGTCCTGAGCTTCACACCAACGAAAATAAGACCGCCAAGTAGGGTGGTAAATTCTTGCGGAGTAGGGCTTACGAGCCCTGAGCATGGTGTTAATGACTTGGGAAGAGAACCCGCGTGCGCTCAAAACCGCGGTCTCAACTGCCACGCCATCAAATGCAGCGACTGTAAATTGGGGTGGCAAAGAGAACCCTGAGAGAGCAGGTCCGGACGGAGCGGAAAGCGCAGTGGAGCGTCGTCCAGGAGCCTGACTACGTCGGCGTACCACGACCTTCGAGGCCAATATGGAGCTACCAGAATGGCAGGGACGTCCTCTGCTTTGAGCTTCCGCAGCACCCTAGGAAGGAGCGGAAGGGAAGGGGAGGGAACAGATAGGGTAGGGCAAACCCCGCCCAAGGAATCACTAGGGTGTCCACAGCCAGAGCCTGAGGGTCCCGGGACTTGGACACAATAGGAAGGATCTTCCGATTGTGCCGAGACGTGAGGAGGTCCACGTCCAGAATGCCCCAGAGGTCGCAGAGTTGCGCCAAGACCTCTGGATGTAGAGACCACTCGCCGGTGAAGACCGACTGAGGAAGTCCGCTTCCCAGTTGAGCACTCCCGGAATGTGAATCGCCGAAATGGCCGGAACCTTGCTTCCCGCCCAGGTAAGAATCTTGGTCACCTCGGCCATGGCTGCCGAGCTGCGAGTGCCGCCCTGTCGATTTATGTACGCCACTGCCGTGGCGTTGTCCAACTGGACGCGGACAGGACTCCCAATGAAGAAGACAAAGAAGAATCGCCCGTAATTCCAATATGTTTATCGGAAGAAGGGTCTCTCGGGGAGACCAGAGTCCGTGAACCGTCCAGTCCCTGAACACACCGCCCCAGCCCGACAGGCTGGCATCCGTTGTGACTACCTGCCAGTGAAGGGGAATAAATGACCGCCCTTGGAGAAGAGCCACCAGAGCAGAGACTGACGGACCCTGCGAGTGAGAACAATCTGACGATCGAGAGAAAGAGGAGACCTGTTCCATCAAGAATCGCCAGTTGAAGGGGGTGGTAATGAAACTGGGCAAAGGGTACGGCCTCCATAGTTGCCACCATCTGACCCAGGAATTCCATACAAGTGCAGATGGGGACTGAGACCTGGGTCCGAAGGGAGCGGACCCACGACAGAAGCACCAGACATTTGTCCGGCAGGAGACGAATTCGGGCAGAGGCCGTGTCGAATTGGAGTCCCAGGAAGGTTAGAGACTGGGTAGGATGGAGGACTGACTTGTCCCGGTTGACCACCCACCCGAAGAGATCCAGAGTGTGGAGAGTGACATCCAGATTCTCCAGAGTCTGGGCTCTGGTTGGAGCCTTGATTAGAAGGTCGTCCTGGAAGGGTATCACCGAGATTCCCCTCGACCGTAACAGGCCCATCACTGGCGCAAGGATCTTTGTAAAGACCCGAGGAGCCGTAGCTAGACCAAAGGGGAGGGCTACGAATTGAAAATGCACCTCCGGAACCGCAAAGCGGAGGTACCGATGATGGCCTGGAAAAATTAGCACATGGAGGTAGGCATCCTTGATGTCCACCGATGAAAGGAACTCCCCTTGTTCCAGGGACGCCACCACCGAACGGAGAGATTCCATTCGGAAGTGGCGGATAAGAAGATGACAGTTGAGACGCTTGAGGTCTAGGATTGGTCGCACAGAACCGTCCTTCTTGGGAACCACAAAAAGATTGGAATAGAAACCCTGAAACCGTTCCCCTGGAGGAACGGGAACAATAACCCCCTGGAGAAGCAGAAACTGGAAAGCCGCTCGAAAGTGCTTCGCCAGAGAAGGAGATCGGGGGGCCCGGGATAAAAAAAAAACGATCCCTCGGAAGGGAGGCGAATTCGATAACCGTTGGACATCACGTCCCTGACCCAAGAGTCCTGAATGTGTGAGGTCAAGATGTCTTGAAAAAGTAAGAGATGACCTCCCACCCGAGAAGAAACCGCAGGTGGGGGCCTCACTTGATGCAGAAGTGGGTTTGCGGTTGCCTGATTTGGGCCAGACCGGTTGGAGTCCGACTTCCAAGACGAGGGAGCCTTCTTGTTCCGCGAGGGTGCCTGCCCGGACCCTTTGCTGGAGCCAGAGGTCCGAAAGGAAAAGGAAGTAGGGCGAGCCTTATTTTGCAGGTAACCAGGAACTCTTACCTCCTGTTGCCTCAAGAGATAATCTCATCAAGGCGTTTCCCAAAAAGACGGCCACCCGTAAAAGGAAGCTCAGCGAGAGACCTTTTGGAAGCGGCATCCGCATTCCAAGCTTTAAGCCACATAGAGCGGCGGAGAGCCGCTAGGTGACCCACAGCAAAGGCAGAACAACGGGCTGACTGCATGGAAGCTGCGCACAGGAAGTCCCCAGCTTTAGAGCTTTGGAGAGCCAGAGCAGATAGATCCTCTGGGGGCACCACTCAGACAGAGCCTTGGCCCAGATGACAGGGGGGGCGGGACCCACGAGGGGGAACGCCCATGTCTATCTGAAGACAATGGAAGGGTCAGACGAGGCACCCCTAGTACACTTGTGAGAGCGTGAAGTATGTGGAGACGAGGAGCGGGCCCTCTCAGAGGCCCTGCGCAGGGAAGACCCCTTCAAGGCGGACACCACTTCCCGGGAGGCTTCAGCCACCGAACGGGAAACTTGGGTCAAGTCAGCCATATATTGGGTCAGGGAAGAAACCCAGGCTGGTGGAGCGGCTGAACCCACCGGAACCGAAAGGACATCAGGGGGTACCAGGGGGTCTAGGGTAGCAGTGGAGCAGGTAGGGCAAGTGGGCTCAGTAGAGCCATGCATCTTTGTACTACAGGGCTTACAGACAAAATAAGTCACTGACATTCCAGGTTTCTGTTTAGAGGGAGGAACAGCTCTGGGTAGGACATTATGAGAAAAAAGACAGGAACTTTCTCACCCTAGTCTGTGTCCCCTGGCAGCTGCAGTGAAGAGAACCGCTCCGTGCAGCTAGTGTGAGAAACAGGCCAGCCAATAGTAGAGGGGGGCGTGCCTGAAGCAGAGGCACTAACTAATTGGCCCCTTCTGACTGAAAATCGCACCCAGGGCGCTGATTGGAGGCAATTGCGCGCCTCAGAAGGGCTCCGACAGCCCTGTGGGCGGAGCTAAAGACAGGCCGAGAAGAAGCTGTAATGGCGCACGCTCCTAGTCCCGAGCGCACATGTCAGCCGCATATGCCCTCGGGGGAACAGAGCGGGCGGCCAATACGCCGGCAGAGACTGCCAGAGAAAGCTAAAGTAAGCCTGCGCGGAGAGCGCCCGGCCCGAACCAGCACCGCGGCTGTCAGCCGCATATAAGGCGCTGCGGTCTAATCACAGAAACACACACCCAGTGTACATGCCCCCTAGATGCCACTGCTAGTCCAGAATAATAGTCCAGAATAATAGTCCAGAATAATAGTCCAGAATAATAGTCCAGAATAATAGTCCAGAATAATAGTCCAGAATAATAGTCCAGAATAATAGTCCAGAATAATAGTCCAGAATAATAGTCCAGAATAATAGTCCAGAATAATAGTCCAGAATAATAGTCCAGAATAATAGTCCAGAATAATAGTCCAGAATAATAGTCCAGAATAATAGTCCAGAATAATAGTCCAGAATAATAGTCCAGAATAATAGTCCAGAATAATAGTCCAGAATAATAGTCCAGAATAATAGTCCAGAATAATAGTCCAGAATAATAGTCCAGAATAATAGTCCAGAATAATAGTCCATCCCCAGTAAGCCAGCCTCATAACCTGAAAACGTGGGCCAAAAACAGCGGGTCTCTGGAGGTGTCAAGTCCGCACCTAAGGAGAAAAGGGGGGGGGGGGTGGAAGTACTTAGAAGAACTTACCTAATGGAGTCTTCAGTGAACTCTTCAGTCAGCTTTAGTTACCTGCATCACACCAGGCTGCTATGCGCGAGCGAGGCGAGCAGGGAAATAGGGGGACCCGGACCCATGAGGTACCAACCCAGGCGCTGACCGTTGGCGAGGGGGGGGTGAACAGCGCATATACGTAATGTCTGTGCCCCCTTACTCGCAATGGGGAAACAGAGAACCGGAGTCCCTGAGTCCCCACCTGAAAACAGAAAAGATAAAGGAATAAAAAAAACTTAACACGTCCCTATACTAGGAAAACAAAAAATCAGAAGACCTGGTCTGGAGAATTCCAGACCATGTCCACCTCCTTAAGACACTAAGCTTAAACTGATTAGCTCAGGGCCTGAAGGCGGGTATATCCTGCTGGGAGGAGCTGACTTTTTTATTACCATAGTGTCACACCTCCTAGAGACCGCAGCACACACCCACAGACTGTGTCCCCCAATGGAGTCGATAGAGAAAATAAGCCATCATATGGATTTTTAGGTGCAAAATTTAAAGGGTTATGATTTTTAAAATGTAAGGAGGAAAAGACGAAAGTGAAAAACGGAAAAACCCTCCGTCCCAAGGGGTTAGCGGCCTAATTCCCTGAAATCATTTTTAAGGACATTCCCCCTACCTCTTAGTCATTGGTGCCAATATATATTATGACTGCTGGTTCCTCTCCAGCCCCACCCAGCAACCTGTCAACCCGATCCAATGTGCCGAACTCGAGCTAAGGACTAGCCTCGCTGACACTTTTCCATCTACCCCGTTTTTTAACTGTAACCCAGCTAGCTGCCTGACTGTCCTGCACCTCCATCCCACTATCCTCCTCTACCCCAAAGAGTACTTGCTCAGTGAGCAGGAGACTCCTCTCCACGTTGTCAATGCGTCTCAGTGTTGTCAGTTGCTCCTCTAGATCCAGGATCTGGGCTTCCAAATGAACAACTCGAACACATCTCACACAACAATATGCACCCTCAAACTGCTGTTCAAGGATTGCATACGTTGTGCAAGATGCACACTGGACTGCCTTTTCCAACATGGAGGCCATACTAGATTTGGGGATTGCAAAAATTAACAGTAAAAACTATTTAATATTTCAATTAAACTCCCTGAATTTAAAGTCCCTTAATTTTAAGTCCCTCTCACTTTTATACATCACTCGTATAAAGACACACAATCACTAGCTCAGACAATCGCTTAGTATACTTTTTTTTATAGTTACCAGACACCACCTTTGTCTTCCACTGCCTGGAAGTGAATGCAGATTGGGCTAGACACTAGGTAAAAACTTAAAATTTGTATTATGCTCTGTAAATATATTGATTTCTCCTGGATTTCTTAATCAGGGAGTTATGGAACTCAACTTACAGCAAGCAGTGCCAAAACCATTTGCAGTAGGACGCAACAGACGTGCAAGGTCTCTATACACTGTAGTCCAATAGATTTCAATTCACAGAATGAACATTCTTATTCTTTTAGCAGATGACTATTCTGCTGGCGCAATTTAGCTGTGGCAATTGAGCAGTGTGCACAGAGCAGTAGAATCCTATTGAAAACAAAGCAATCCTACTGCAAGCGGAATGCCACAGCAGAATTCCCCCGCCTGAATGTCCACAGCGTGGACACGCCCTTATGCTTTTTAACTGGGCAGAATATCATCACATTCTGCTCAAAAAAAAATCCAATGAAACTTAATTCAAGTGCATAGACATGTTGCATAAACAACAATTTTTTTTTTTTTTTTTTTTTAAATGAAGTATAAAAAGGCAGAGAATTTGATATTTATATTGAGGAAGAAACATTCCTAGTACTGTATCTGAACTTACATGCTCCTTAATCAGCTGCTTTTCTCGCATAACATCAGTGTATGTCCGAGCATTTGTTTTTGGATCTGGAGTCTTGCCACCTACAAAAAAAAAAAAAAAAAAAAAGCAACAATAATGAAAAAATGTTGAGGTTTTATTTTAATACCATTATATCGAGCACTATCTAGCTGTATGCCAGATATCACTTTAAAGGAGATATCCAGGATTGAAAAATCATAAGTTTCAGATTGTGGGGGGTCCGACCACTGGGATCCCCGTACGGGGCCCTGGCTCTCCGACCAGAGCATGCGTGTTGACCGCCGCTTGAAGCAGCGGTCAACAGGCCCCCTCAATACAGCGTTATGGCAGTGCTGGATTTGGGGGGGGTGGAGACCCAGCGGTCAGACCCCCCCCCCCCCCCACCGATCTAAAACTTAACCCCTAGGATAGGGGATAAGTTTTTCAGTCATGGATATCTCCTTTAATAACATTTAGGATTACAAGTTTTTAAAGTTATACTATATACAATTTGTAAATGCTTTAAAAAGAAAAAAAAAGCAAGGGAAGAAAAAAAAACAAATGTAGGGTCTTCAAAAGGGACTAATTCCATGGTCCCTTTTCCTTAATACGTACGCTTTTCAGCCTTTTGATGCCATCAGCCGTTCTGACTTCAAGCAGGAGAATAGAAGCCTAGAAAATCATCTCTTTACCGTTAGTAACACTTTGGAAATCATTTACTTAATACCTTACCTGGGTAAGGTTGCTTAAAGAAAAATATACTCCATACCTGTTCTTTCTACCCAAAAGAAAATTTTCTATAAACAAAGGACTGCAAGTACAGAGAAAACCAACTGTACAGAAAATAATCCCCAACAATATAGCTAATTAAAATATTCTGTGAATAGTTGGGACAAGGTTTAAAAGAAAACTAAAGCCAAAAAGAAGTACTTAGGAATTTACTATGTTTAACATATAAAATTGATACAAGTATATAATATGCCTAGAAAAACACTACTTACACTCAACTGAGCATTCAGCTCAAAGTCAGACCATCAGCAACAATAAAACAAAGCACTGTCACACTGTTTAGGCTACTTTCACACTATGGTTCATAAATCCGTTATAAAACATCCGTTATATTCAATTCTATACTGATTTAATGGATGTTATAACGGATGAATAGATTTCTAACGTCAGTTAAAACCTTATTATTAACGTCCACTATATTCACCTTTGTTTGACCTCTCCCTACCTGCACACCTTGCAACAGCTGAAGCTCCTCCACCTACCTGAAGGGGAGGGTATAAAAAGATGCCACAATGATCCTGCCGCAGTCTGCATTCCAGCATTGAGAGGGAGAGTACTATTGGTTGCTTTGCTTGCCATCAGACTATCGGGGGGTGCACTACTCTGCCTCCTGGAGAGGGGGGGGGGGGTGCACTGCTCTGGTTCTTGGGCTGTTAATAGAGCGTTGTTGAAGTGCTATCAGGGGTGCTATCAGGCGGATGGATATGGATACCCAGAACAGACTCCAACTGCCTCCTGCTGTCTGACCAGGAAGTAGAGGGGGTGTGAGCACTACTCAACTTTCCCATGTGACTTCAGGAGTGTGAAGTCTCTACTGAGCATGCCCAGTAGCACTAACGCACAATAACGGGTGTATTTTGTAACGTACGTTACGCCATAGGCTTCAATGTTATTAACGGACGTTCAATGATCCGTTAATTATAAACGGGAAAAAAATACTGCATGTCCGTTCTATACTTCCGTTTATAACTAACGGACGTTAGTTTAACGGAACAAAAAAGGTACAAACGGAAGATTAAAAAATCCTATAGACTTTAATGGGATTTATTAACGGAAGTTTAAGGATCCGTTATAAAAGACTTTATAACGGAATTTCATAACGGATCTTTAAACGGAAGAACTTTATAGTGTGAAAGAAGCCTTAGATGCATCCTTAGCAGCAAATATTAAAGCAGCACTCCAAGAAAAGAGAAGAGGGGGGGGGGGGGGGAGAGAGATTGTCTATTTAGTTCAGCATCTAGAATAATGTAGATATTCTCGTGTATGCCTTGGGCTTAGGCTTTAGCTGGTGGCATCAATGTGTTGTCAGGAACAAAACATAACATAAATACACTGGTGTGGTGGATGTAACAATGACATTGGCTAACCCTCAAAACTGATATGAAATTGAGACATTAGCCAGTATATCCTTATATGAAGGACATACCTGAGCCCGCATACCAACGCCAAGGTTTCTCAAGTGATGCGGGACCAAACCTAAACCTGCCTGTGCTTGATAAGCAAGAAAACAGGGGCAAATGCGCAATTACAAAAGCTTTTGGACCGACTTACAGACTGCTCCCAGTATCAACTCCAGAGTTGATACTGGGAGCAGTCTGTAAGTCGGACCAAAAGCTATTGTAATTGCGCATTTGCCCCCGTTTTCGTGCTTATCAAGCACAGGCAGGTTTAGGTTTGGTCCCGCATCACTTGAGAAACCTTGGCGTTGGTATGCGGGCTCAGGTATGTCCTTCATATAAGGATATACTGGCTAATGTCTCAATTTCATACCAGTTTTGAGGGTTAGCCAATGTCATTGTTACATCCACCACACCAGTGAATTTATGTTATGTTGTGTTTCTGTACTTCTCTATGTTCACATCCACACACCCATTCATCAGGTAAGGATGATATTGTTGGTCCTTGTGGTCGATTGCAGACATCCTCCATTGTATGCATTTTTTGCTGGGGATGGTCCTTAGCAACGGACCACAAGTGCAGGACTTGCTATTCCTTATAAATGCACATCAGCATTTGGGCTCAAGCACTTCCTTACATTTTAGACCACGTTCTTGTTGTGTTTATCAATGTGTTGTCAGCCATACAGATTTTAATACCAAAATGATTGTTAATACTGTCTACATGTCCTATGAATATGTAGTCTCATAACTGCAGTTCACTTGAGATCACCTGGCTAAATGCCAGCAGCCTAAACTGCCAAGACTAATAAGTGGGTTGAGGTCAGTTCACAGAATGTGCAGTTTTGATGCATATTCTTATTTAAGTGCGTTTTCTAGGGAATTATTGCTGTGAGGAAAAAGTGATTTGACCTATAACCATACTCACTGTTTTCTAAAGATTTGAAGTCATCAAGCTAGGTTTACCACATTGTGTAGTTTATTGGCTGCAATTTTCCAAAATCACTGTAAAAAGTGTTTTTACCAAGATTTGTGCAATCACATAAGTATAATGCAATTTTCCTACAATTCAGTCAGCTGAATAATCCTACAACTTAGTCAGGGAGTCAGCAGTCCCAGGACAGACGGCTTCTTCTGACAAACAATTTTCTGTTTGTCAGGCAGGAGAACACGACTCAGTTACAGTAATAAAGCAATTGGCATCGTGAAAGTGATGGTAAGTGTGCATGATATAAGGGAAAAACGGGTTTCCTAACAGGAATTCAAATTTTATGCAAATAAGACCTACTCACTGAGAAGAAAAAAAAATAAAAATTTCATTAAAAAAAATAAATTTAAAAAGGCGCCAACAGGAATTTTATTTTAAGTCTTTTAACTGACAATGATTATAATGATACTTACCTACCGTAGGTTTGTGTGTTCTTTAATCAGGCAGCAAGCTTTGTGAACAGCAGGAGGACACCGCTGCTGCTTCTCCAAGGCTGCTTGCAGCGTGGCTCAGCGGATTAACAGCAGCGGTGACATCAGCATGCTCCTGCCATGCACCAAGCTTGCCGCCAGACTAAAGATAACAGACTAACAGGACCATGGATCGGTGATGGGTAGGTATCGTTATAAATCAGTGTCACACGCACTACCTGCCAGTACTAACATGTTAGTGCGAGTGACACTGACATTTTCCCTTTAAGTACTACTAGGGTTTAAAGAAGGAAGTATGAAAATTTTCCAAATGTTAACTGTGGACAATGGTTAACCAATCTGAGAAAAAAATATATATGAATTGGTCAAAAAGGAGCTTATGCATATTTACTGCCCAGAGACAAAGAGGGATTCACAAACTATATCTATATCTCTATATTTATCTCTCTATATCTATTTATATATCTATAAAGTAACCCCCCGACCTACAATGGCCCCGACATATGATGAAATCGACATACAATGGCCTCTCAGATGCCATCGCATGTCAATGTCAGCATCGACATACAATGCTTTTATATGTCAAGGCCATCGCATTAACTGCTATCCGACAGCGCAAAATGCTTAAGCTGCTGTCGGATAGCAGTTTAAGCATCCCGGACAGGTTCGCTGACCTATCTCCGCTGCTCCAGGTCCACTTCGGGATCCTCCGGCCTCTTCCGCATCTTCTTCAGGGTCCGTGCCTCGCTTTCCGGTGTAGTTATTACGTCACTACGCACGCTGTGCCGGCGCAGCAGCATAATAACCACCAGAAAGCGAGGCCCGGACCCTGCAGAAGGTGCGGAAGAAGCCGGAAGATCCCGAAGATGGCGCCGGAGCAGCGGGACAGCATCGGGAGCCCCTGGGACAGCATCGGGAGCGCTGAGGATGCGGTCCGGAGCGGCGGGGACAGGAGAGTATAACTTCCTATATATTGCACGGATCCCTCAACATACGATGGGTCGTTTGGAACGAATTACCATCATATGTTGAGGGACCACTGTATAGCTATCTATATAGTTTTGGGCGCCAGGCAGGTGAATTTTTCCGGCGCTGAGCCCGGCTTCAGGTCAAGCAAAGCTGGACCTGACACGCGAGCCAGCGCTCAGCATTCTGTATGGAGCAGGCTCCGGACTCCTGCCCGCTCCATACTCTGAATCCCCCAACTGTGGAAACTTGCATCCTTCAAATGCAGAGCAGGGGGAGGGGGGAGATGAAATGGCTTCTTTCTCCCCGTGCAGACGTGCATCCTCTGCCTTCGCTCCACACAGCTCAGGCTCCAGACTCGTGCCCGCTCCATACTCCGCAGCCCCCGGCTGATGTCAGTAGCCGGGGGCTGCAGCTATAAGTCAGCATGCGGCGATCGCTGCGGCTGGCTATTAACCCTTTAGATCACCGCTGCTTGAATGCTCCCTGGTGGGCTAGTGGGGTGGATCGAAACCCCCGGCAGCGCGATCGCGAGGGGGAGATCCACTAGAGATAGGCGGAGGGGCTTACCTCTGTTCGCTGCTGTCCCGTGGCTCTGTCATTGATCGAGCCTGGCTGGACTAGGCTCTAGCAATGGATCGCAGAGCACACAGATCAATAGAGTTCAATAGAATTCTATTCATCTGTATGAGGAATCTAATGATTCCTCCTTATAGTCTAATAAAGTGTAAAAAAAAAAAAACTAAATAAGAAGTTTTAATAAAAGTTTAAAAGACACATTAACCCTTTCCATGTTATAAGTTCAAATTACCCCCCTTTTCCTATATAAAAACATGCAAACATAATAAAAATATACATATTTAGTATCACTTCGTGCATAACTGTATATGACTAAATGGTATCCAGCAGCTTGTATTTTAATGTAAAACATAAAAGCAATAGAATACAAACTGCCCAATTTTCATCAATGATTAAAACCAACTATTAATATTAAAACCAAATTTAATATAATTAAAACAATTTAAAAAAATAGGCTTTAAGGGGGTTGCTTATATTACATAGAGCATCTCACATAAGTGAGTACAGCCCTCACAATTTTGTAAATATTTTAAGTCTTTTTGTGTGAGAACACTGAAGAAATTGCACTCTGCTACAATGTAGAGTAGTGAGTGCACAACCAGACCAGAGCTTCACAGGATGCCACTGTTGTCCGTTTCCACTCCTCCATGACGACATAACTAAGGCGATTGAGGTTAGAAACCTTGGTCGTCGTCGTCCCCGCCTTCGATTTGAGGATACTCAATATGGTTTAGGTGGCAAGACATGCTTAGTCAGTCCGTCACCTTTACTCCCAGCTTCTTCAGCAAGGCAGTGGTTGTCTTGGAGGAGACAATGACACTCCCACCACCAGGGACGTGCACACATAGGAGTGAAAAAGGGCTGGAGCCCCTGCCCTTTTCCTCACCTGCCCCTCTAATGCCCTCACAAAAGGAGCTGCAGGCTCAGGGTGACAGGAGCAGTAAAATGATCTTTTGCTGGGGAGATTTGTATGTGGTTTAATGGAGGGTGCTGTGCCCTTCCTGCAGGAAGGGAGCGCCACTCACCCTGTCATAATCTGCCATTTCTCTTCTCTCCACACTGAGGAGACAGGAGCAGAGGAGGCAGAGAGAAGTCCCGCCCACTGTCTGGCCAAGAATCTCCAGCCTGTGCAGAGAGGTATGGGGCCCTTACTGTAAGTGATTGTGTATTTATGTGACTTGTGAGTGATTGTATGTCAGTTTGTGTGTCTGTATGATGTGTCTATATGGGTGTTTGTGTGTGTATATGTGTCTGTCCATAGTGTGTGTGTGTGTGTGTGTGTGTGTGTGTGTGTACCTCTATGTATGTGCCTGTCCAGAGGGGGATGGGGCCTTACTGCTAGCATGTAAGCAAGTCTGTGTATATATGTGAGCAAGGGAATCTATGTATGTGTATATGTGTGAGCAAGGGAATCTATGTATGTGTATATGTGTGAGCAAGGGAATCTATGTATGTGTATATGTGTGAGCAAGGGAATCTATGTATGTGTATATGTGTGAGCAAGGGAATCTATGTATGTGTATATACCGTATTTATCGGGGTATACCACGCACCGACCTATAACACGCACCCTCATTTCACCAAGGATATTTGGGTAAAAAAAAGTTTTTTACCCAAATATCCATGGTAAAATGAGGGTGCGTGTGTGCGCGTGTATACCCCGATACATCCCCAGGAAAGGCAGGGGGAGAGAGGCCGTCGCTGCCCGCTTCTCTCCCCCTGCCTTTCCTGGGGTCTAGAGCGCTGCTGCCGGCCCTTCTCTCCCCCTGGTTACCGGCGCCGCTGCCCGTTCTGTCCCCCTGACTATCGGTGCCGGCGCCCATTGCCGGCGCCGACAGCCAGGGGGAGAGAAGGGGCAGCGGCACCCATTGGCGGCGCCGCTGCCCCGTTGCCTCCCCCCATGCCCGGTGGCATAATTACCTGAGTCGGGTCCGCGCTGCTCCAGGCCTCCGGCGTGCGTCCCCTGCGTCGTTGCTATGCACGGCGCGGCGCATGACGTCATGCGCCGCGCCGTTCAGCGCATAGCAACGATGCCGGGGACGCACGCCGGAGGCCTGGAGCAGCGCGGACCCGACTCAGGTAATTATGCCACTGGGGATGGGGGGAGGCAACGGGGCCGCTGCCCCTTCTCTCCCCCTGGCTGTCGGCGCCGGCAATGGGGCGCCGCCCCCGATAGTCAGGGGGACAGAACGGGCAGCGGCGCCGATAGCCAGGGGGAGAGAAGGGCCGACCGCAGCGCTCTAGACCCCAGGAAAGGCAGGGGGAGAGAAGCCGGCAGCGACGGCCTCTCTCCCCCTGCCTTTCCTGGGGGTGTATCGGCGTATAACACGCACACAGACTTTAGGCAAAAAATTTTAGCCTAAAAAGTGCGTGTTATACGCCGATAAATACGGTATGTGAGCAAGGGAATCTATGTATGTGTATATATGTGCGCAAGGGAATCTATGTATGTGTATATATGTGCGCAAGGGAATCTATGTATGTGTTATATGTGAGCAAGGGAATCTATGTATGTGTATATATGTGAGCAAGGGAATCTATGTATGTGTATATATGTGAGCAAGGGAATCTATGTATGTGTATATATGTGAGCAAGGGAATCTATGTATGTGTATATATGTGAGCAAGGGAATCTATGTATGTGTATATATGTGAGCAAGGGAATCTATGTATGTGTGTATATCTGTTAGTGAATGTATGCGTGTACCTGTATGTATGATGTGCCTGTTGGCTATATCTGTTTGTATATATTCCATATTATATGTGTGTCTGTGTATTTATGTTTCTTAATGTATATTTGGGCCTGTATGTATGTGTCAAAGTGTCTCTTTGTATGTGTGTATATTACCTATGTACTGTATGTGCTTTTATGTTATGTGCTTGTATGTAATGTATGAATCACATTATTAGGGAATTATTAGAGAAATGGAAGCACAATTATATAGGGAATTGATAGAAGAATGGAAGCACAGTATATAGGGAATTAATTGAGAAATGAAAGCATAGTATATAGGGAATTAATAGATGAATGGTGGCACAGTATATAGTTCATTAAGGGGGGTACGGTATATAATTAAAGGGAAACTGACAGGCTGTTTTCTCGTACTTAACCCAGTACACTAGGTTACAGTGCAGGAGAAAGATAATGTTATACTTACTAAAATTGGTCTACCCATTTTCTAGGTATTGCCACACATTGCTAGTATGCAAATTCAGTCTTGTGCGCAATGGAGGCGGAGCTTCCCTGCCTCCATCCTGTATGCTGTGCTATGCCCGGCTGTCTTTTCATAATTCTAATTCTTCATTCTCACATCTTGTTTTTTTTGCCAATTCTTGTATATTGTAGAATGTAAGCATATATTTGTGTGGTGTTCATCTCTTTAGTGTAAGAACCAGGGCTGTGTGGAGATTCCTGCATAAGGTGGGTGCTGGGTGATTGGTGCTGGGTTCTGTCATATAGAGGGGAGATTTATTAAAACATTTGCAGAGGAAAAGCCTTCTGCAAAATGAATGCAGCGATCTGATTGGTTGCTATGGACAACTGCACCACTCTTTCTCTGCACAGGTTTTGATGAATCTCCTCTATAATACAGTATATTATAGTGCAGCTGTCACATGTTTTCTGTAAATAAGACTGGTAGCACAGCCAAAGTGTATATACACATGGCAGACCGTCATAGAAAATGTTTTTACTTTATTTTACAAAAACACCAACCTTTATGGGGGCTTGGAATGTCAAGGGGGCCTGGCCGGGAGTCCACTGTGTCCCTGGGCCGCAGCACATCTCCCCTGTGACGTCACTTTGCTTTCTGCAGAGCATTCCCATTAAGTCTGGCAGACGGTTTATATATTTTGAGAAGTGTCTTTTTTTTACTTGAGTCCCTGCCCTCCTAAATGTCTGTGCACGTCCCTGCCCACCACCATGTTTAACTGTAGGCAAGACACACTTGTCTTCACATTCCTCAACTGGTTGCTGCCACATACGCTTGACATTATCTGAACCAAAATAAAGTTTATCTTTGTCTCATCAAACGACATGACACCGTTCCTGCAATCCTGTATGCTTGCCGCCAGCAAACTGTTTGCAGGCTTTCTTGTGCCTTATCTTTAAAAGGTTTATTTTTGGGACGACAGCCATGTAAACCAATTTGATGCAGTGTGCAGCATATGGTCTGAGCACTGACAAGCTGTCCCCACAACTTCAACCTTTGCAGCACTCAAACATCTAAAGACCAAAGACAACCTTTGTATTGACGCTGAGCACATGCACTCAACTTGAAGACCTGTCCTTAGTGGAACCTGTTCTGTGAAACCGCTGTATGGCTTTGCCCACGGTGCTGCAGCACCATTTGTTTAGGCCTTCTTTATGTAGAGTAACAGTTCTTTTTTCAGACACTTTTTTTTTTTTGCTACCCATTAGCACTTGAGACCTTGTAACACTAACAAGTTACATGACACCAGGGAGTAAAAATGGCTAACTGGGCCCAATTAGTATATTTCCACTTAGGGGTGTACTTATTATTGTTGCCAAGGTTTAGCTGTGTGCTACGTTATTTCAAGGGGAAAGCAACAATAAACATTTTAACAGTTTGTTATAGTCATGTGAATATATAAAATTTACAAAAAATGTACGCACTTCTGTGAGATACTGTATATGATCTGCTTAAAGGGTATCTACAGTTTTAATAACTTCTGACTTGTCAAAGAGACCACCACCAGGATCGGCACCCACCCCCAATATGATTAAATTTTAGCACTCTGTCCATAGCTTAGGGTACCCTGATAACACACCTATTTACAGCTTCTTAAGAAGCCCTTGTCTCACAGTTCAGAAAAACAGATGGGTGTGAACTTAATTTTAATAATGGGAATGAATATCAGGCTTGTACAGTCAAAGTTGGGAATGTTTTACACTAAGGGGCATGTATGCCCCCCAACTATATAATCCCACCCATCACCTAATATGAACTCCCATAATTAAAATTAAGTTGACACCTATCTGACTAATTCCCTAAATTTTACACACAAAATATCAACCCACATCTCAGGGATGAAAGGGTTTATCAAGAAACTGTAAAGATGCTTATGATCAGGGTACCCTAAATTTGCCAATAGAGGACCTGTGGCCAACAAAAAAAAGGTGCACGTACAGCACACACATTTTTCCTACTAGTTGAGTATTGTCCCCAACAACTGCATTAACAATGGCATTGTCTCTAGCTAATCTGAACCCAAGTAATCAAACTACAGCAGTGCTCCACAAACCTCTTCCTTATTGGTGTCACATTAACTACTTGTGAGCAAAACAACTTACATGTTATCAATTGCAAACCTTTCTGTGGCAGCCTAAATTACTTTTTTGCATAAATTAAATTTTAAAAAGAATGGGTCATCAAAAAGTGACCTAATGTTTAAATCAAGTTTTTATCATATATATTTATATTTATTTAAAGAATTTTTATTTTTTATTCTTAGATTTTACCATCTATATTTGAAAAATTATCAAGAAATTTACTTAATTTTTTTTTTTTTTTTTAAGTTTTTGTTCTGGCCAATAAGTCTAAAAAAATAAACAGACTTCCTGTTCTGTACAGATCATTTTGCAGTAATTCTTTTCTTTGTTATCACAGACATTACAGCAAAAGATGACACCAGTATATATATACCGTATATATTCTATTTATAAATAAAAACACTAAATAGCAGAATGTATGCATGATGGAAGGAGGCTGATGTTGCTCCTCCCACAGTCCTGTATGAATCCTGTGCACAGGGTACGGGCATGATATCCCCCTATAGCCCTGCCCTGAAGCCCAAAGCCTGGATATAAACAGAGTGAGCACCGTGGCATGTGGTGGTGGTGGTGGTGAAGACATAGATCCAGCTGGAAGCAGCTACGAGCAAGCGGTTGGGTGAGAGGCAAGGAACACCATGAGCAGGCGAGATGCACTGACAAGAATTACAGAGAGCCATAACTGCATCAGAGTCTAATGGAACGGAAGGACGCCAGTTCGCGTTCCCTTCACTTTGAGAAGTGTGGGCACATTACAGCAGGTCAGGTGGAGAGAAGTGTGGAGGCCTACGCTGCAGTGCATTGAAAAAAGAAGTGCTGCTGAAGATAATTCTACTGGGAGTAGGACTACAACCATAATAGCACCAAACTTTAATTACTAACACCGATAACTCTACATTCAGCCTATTTAATACTGAAAGATCTGCTGGATAGTTAGCCGGGAGCTGTAATTTGCAGCATCTGGAGGCCCACAGGGTGGAGACCATTCTGCCACTGCAACCTAATCAGTACACCTAGTTGCCACCCAGCTTCTCTAGGACCCATAGATTGAGTGGAATGTACTATAAAACTGTACAACCATTGTTCAATCACTCAGGGAAAAAGAATTTGGGTCCAGAACTTACTTTATATGGACAATATATTGACAATTGATTGGTGCCACCGAGCTCTCCCAGGTCCTGCATACCCATAAACTCAGTGGACAGTATTTTAAAACTGCATGATTACTGTCAAATATAATTCCCACACAGCTCTTTCAGGTCCTGTATACCTGAATACTGTTTAATTTGCTCCCAGAATTCTTTACAGTAACAAACAGCACAGTGTTGTCACTCAGCTTTCCCAAAACATGTACATTCGCACACTGAGTGGACGCTACTGAAAATCCGCACGATCACTGTTTAAACCTTTTGGAAAGGGGGGGGGGGGGGGAATCTCGCCTTTAGGATTTTTTTTCAACAATAACAGCATCACATATAGAGGACAGACAGTATACTTGTAAACTGAGTGGATGGTGTTGTTAAAAGTCAGGATCAATGTTATCCTTTTGGGGATAAAAAAAAAAAAATTGTTCTCAAATCTCTTACAGCAACACAAGCATCACATTTTGTTGCCAACCAGCTTTTCAATGACCTGCATATCTGCATACTGAGTGGACGGTAAAGCAAAATATTGTTACCACTATGGGAAAAAGAATCTGAACAAGTTGTGTTGCAAGGGACAGTGAGTGACTCCCCAAGTGAGGTTAATGTGAGGTGCCGAGTGGACAAAGTAATGCTGCATGCTCCATTCATGCTAGCAGAACTGAATCAGGCACTAGATTAAATAAGGGGAAATTTCCCTTTGAGATATATAGAAGGTATGGAAAGGTCCTTCTGACCGTCCTCTTAAAGGGGTTGTCTAGTAAGAAAATCTGACTTATGGTCAGTCTTGAAATGTAAAAAAAACAAAACAAAAAAAAACGCTTATACATACCTTCATGGCTCCCCCACAGGTCTCTAGTGTCGGGAAACCCCGTCCCCAGGCTGGCGTCTGCCAAATCTCAGCTGGCACTTTTTTCTAGCTCTGTAGTGGCCGCAGTGATGTCCTCACTCAGTGATACGGGAAGCGGCGCTGTGAGCTACATCACAGCAGATTCTATGCTCTGAAGCTCTGGGAGAAGAGACACTGGCCTGCTGACGGGGTGCCTTGACAATGGAGACCTGCAGGAAGACAGAAGACCTGCAGCGGATGACATACTGGTTTTCTTGGGGGATCCAGTGGTGCCTCTGCCCAGGTTGATGGATATTGTATGGGAAATTGGTGTGTATTCGGGTCTGGCGATAAATTGGTCTAAGTCCATCATGACCCCCTGGGCCCAGGTGATAAAGGGCAACCATTTGGGTTAAAAAATATTGGAGACAGACCAAAAATGCTGTTATCTGGGAATTCAGCTATTGGGGAACCGGAAAGAACACCACAATTTAAATACTAAGCCATCTGTCAAAGAGAGGAAGGTTGCAGTCTGGGACAAATTCCTAACAAAAGCAGATAAAATCAAACAGAAAAATTTGAGGGATTTTCCCACAGCAACCAACCACAGCTCAGCTAACGAGCTCTGGTAAAGTGAAAGCTGAGCTGTGATTGGTTGAGAGAGAAAAAAAGTAATTTTCCTTTAACAGTTTCATAAATATTGGCCTATATATTTTTGGTACATCACCTATCTGGTGTGAAAAAAAGGAGATTTTTTTATGCTTACCGTAAAATCTCTTCTACGACAACCTTCCGGGAAACAAAAAAGGGGCAGTCACACTGCTGAAAGGAAAGAGTGACAGAGATAAGTCCCAACAGCCCTCACCTCAACCAGATTTGGAACACACACTTCCAGGATGAGAAGGGGCCGTACAAAGGGACAGTAGGACGATGTCCTCATTGAGATGAAAATAAATGTCCTTATTGGACCGAAAACAACTTGTCCTGGTATACAACCAGGACAGGAGAACGGCATAAGAGAGCTACCAGCTCTGACACCCTCCTAACAGAGGTAAGAGCAATAAGGAACGCCACCTTCCGGGGAAGGAGGCAAAGAGAAATGTCCCTGAAAGGGTCATAAGGGGGGCGCCTTGCCGGGAAGTCCCAAGGGAAAGAAAAGGGACTAATAAGGAGGGGCAGCTTGTGCCACTCCCTGAACCAGGTTCGGACATGATAATTGAACGCCAGAGGACGTTGAAAACAGAATGGAAAGAGCCAAACCTTGACCCTTAAAGGGGTACTGCGCCCCTGGCATCTTATCCCCTATCCAAACGATAGGGGATAAGATGTTAGATCGCCACGGTCCCGCTGCTGGGGACCCCGGGGATCGCCGCTGCGGCACCCCGCCATCATTACTGCACAGAGCGAGTTCGCTGTGTGCGTAATGACGGGAGATACAGGGGCCGGAGTAGCGTGATGTCATGGCTCCGCCCTTCATGACATCACGGCCCGTCCCCTTAATGCAAGTCTATGGCAGGGGACATGCTGACCGCCACGCCCCCTTCCCATAGACTTTTGACAGGGGCGGGCCGTGACGTCACGAGGGACGGAGCCGTGATGTAACGATGCTCCTGCCCCTGTATTGCCCGTCATTACATGCAGAGCGATCTCGCTCTGCGCAGTAATGATAGCGGGGTGCTGCAGCTGCGGTCCCCAGCAGCGGAACCCTGCCGATCTGACATCTTATCCCCTATCCTTTGGATAGGGGATAAGATGTCTAGGGGCGGTGTACCCCTTTAAGGGAGCTGAAAACCAACCCTTGGGCCAGCCCCGACTGGAAAGGGGTCAGGAATGGAAAACGACCGGAGAAAAAGGCTGAGATTCACACCAACAAAAATAAGACCGCCAGATATGGTGGTAAATCTTGCAGAGGAAGGCTAGTTAGCCCTCAGCATGGTGTGAACCACTTGGTAAGAGAAACTGCGGGTCCTCAGAACCGCTGTCTCAACCGCCACGCCGTCAAAAGCAGAGACGGTAAATAGGGGTGGTACAGGAGACCTGAGATAAGCGGTTTGGACATTCGGGAAGGCGCAGCGTTAAATCGTTCAGGAGCCTGACCACGACGACGTACCACGCCCGCCGGAGCCAGACTGGGCCACGAGAATGGCGGAAACCCACAACTGTGAGTTTCCTCAGGGCCCCGAAAAGAGATGAAGGGGAGGAAACATAAGGTAGGGCAAAGCCCGACCAAGAGAGAGGAACGTTTCCGTTGTGGCGGAACACCAGAGGCCCACGCCTGGAGATCACTGCAAACTCCCCTGGATGTAGAGACCACTGGCCTTGGACGACTGAGGATTGGCCGAGAAGACCACATCCCAGGGATGGCAGGCCTGAAGATAGCTGAGATTCCGCCCGTAAGGGAATTTCCCAAGAAGCAAGCAAAGAAAGAATTGCCCTAGGCCCCAAAATGTTGAAGGGGGAAATGGGCTTCTCGGGGGGGGCCAAGACCCCAGACCGGCCGGTCCCTGAAAACACCTCCCCAGCCCGACAGACTGGCAGGGAGGGGAGGGAAGTAGCGTTCCCGAAAAAAGCAGGGGGGGGGGGGGGGGGGACTAAGCCACCATAGAAGGGTCCAACAAGACTGATAAAAGAACGATCTTGCGGTCGAGAGACAATGGAGACCTGTCCCACTGGAAGAGAATCCCCAGTTGAAGAGGTCGGTGATGAAACTGGGTAAATGGCACGGCCTCCACGGCCTCCGCCACCCGACCCAGGACATCCATGCAAAAGTGAATGGAAACTGGAGCAGGGTGCCGAAGTCATCGGACTCTTGATAAGAGAGTCAGCCGATCGGTCGGCGGAGTCTAAAGCGGGCAGAGGCCGCGTCGAACTGGAGCCCCATGAGAGCGGTTGGATTTGTCCCAATTGACCATCCAACCAAAGTGAGACAAGGTCTGGAGGTTGAGACTAAGACTCTCCAGGATCTGGGCCCTGATCAGGAGGTTGTCCAAGTAAGGAATCACGGAAACAACTCTTGTCCGTAAAAGGGCGATCACAGGCGCCAGGACTTTGGTAAAGGTCTGCGGAGAAGTGGAGAGACCGAAACGGAGAGCCACAATAGAAAATGACCGTCCGGAAATGCAAAGCAGAGGTACCGCTGATGACCAGGTAACAATGAGATGTGGAGGCAGGCATCCTTGAAGTCCGAGGAACGAAAAACTCCCCTTGAACCATGGACGCCAGCATAGAGCTGGGCGGTATGGCCTAAAATTAATATCACGGGATTTTTTTTTATTATTGCGGTATCACCGCCTGTCCCCCACACTCCCTGTGACCACTAGCGGTGTCAAATGTGCCCCCCGCGAACGCGATTACTACCATCGCGTAGGGCTAACGCTAGTTAGCCCTAGGCTATTTGCGTAGTGCTGCGCCTGCGCAGTACTAAGTTAGCTGCTCGCGAGGCTTTTAAATCTGTTCCCGTACCCAGAGAGCTGACCGTGACGGGAAACAGAGCCGCGCTCGGCATTCTTGTGACACCGCTAGTGGGCACAGGGACCCCGCTAGCGGTGATGATAGTGATAGCGCTCACGGGGGGGGGCACATTTGATACCGCTAGAGGGCACAGGGACCCCGCTAGTGGTGATGGTAGTGATCGTGCTCAGGGGGGCACATTTGACACCGCTAGTGGGCACAGGGACCCCGCTAGCGATCGCACTCGCGGGAAGCATTCTTGTGACACCGCTAGTGGGCACAGGGATTGATCGTGCTCGCGGGGACAGTGGCTGACAGGCGCAGCGGGGGGACACAGTAAATGGATTAGCTTCTGTGGCCCGATTCCGCTCTCGGAATCGGGCAAGAGAAGCACACCGGGATAAGTGAGGGCGCCTCGCTGGGCTCTACAATTCATCCGGAGGGTGGGGGAGGGGCCCGACCGGTATAGCGGAATGGGCAAAAATAACCCGGTATCCGGTTCATACCGGTATACCGCCCAGCACTACGCCAGCACCGAACGGAGAAACTCCATTCTGGATGGGAAAGCAAGACGCTGGCTGAGATACCCGAGAACCAAGACGGAGCGAACAGAAACGCCGTTCTTGGGGACCACAAAGAGGTTGGAACAAACCTCAAACGTTCCCCTGAAGGAACCGGGACAATTACTCACCGGATAAAAAAAAAAAAAAAAAGGAGCTGCATGGTCCAGGCATCCCGGAGAGTAAGAGGCGACCAACCACCCGAGAAAAGTCGGCGGTTGGGGTGACCCTTCAGGCCAAGGAAGGCATACGGGTGCCTGATGGGGCCGCAAAACGGCCGGAACGGATAGCCGAACTCCGGGAGGAACGGGCTCGGAAGGAGGGAGCCCTCTTAGCGAGAAGGTGCTTGGCTGGCCCCTTTGTCGATACCAAAAGGTCTGCAGAACCGAAAGAAGGACTTACGACGGAAGCGGGTTCTGTGAGCCTTATCCAGAGGTAATAAAGAACTCTTTTCCGCCCATCGCCTCACTTCCTGAAGGTGGCGTCTGCATGCAAGGCTTTAAGCCACATGGAGGGACGGTGGCTATCAGTTAGCTTGTGGCAAAGGCAGCACAGTGGCTGCGCATGGAAGCAGAACAAAAAATCTCCATCTGCGGAGCATCGGAAAGCCAGATTAAAGAAATCCCCCGGAGGGATCTTGAAGACTACCCTGGTGGAGTTGGAAGACCATACTGAAAGGGCCTTGACACCCCAGGCAGAAGCAAAAGCAGGAAGAACTTACTGCCTCAAAAGGCAAAATTTGCCAAAGCCTCCACCTTCATGTCCGCTGGTTCCTTCAAGGCAGCCGCATTAGCCAACGGCTGGGTAGGCACCTTAGAGAGGGGGGAAACTGACGGATCCACAGTTGGAGAGGAGGTCCACCGAGCAATGAGGTCCTTGGTGAAGGAATACCACGCTTGAACCTTCTTCGTTTCCTGAAACTTCTTGTCAGGGTGCCTGCAGGCGGATACCAGCAGGGCGTAAAATTCAGCTTGAGAGCTGAAAGTCTTGGGTGCCGGTCGGGCACGAAGAAGGAGACTTCTGGAGCCAAGTCCGAAGTTCCTGGTCCTTTAGCTGGAAGGTGTCTCTTATGGCCACAACCAATGAGTACACCACATCAGGCACATCCGTGCGGTCCTCTGAGTCGTAGACCGAATCAGAAACCTCATCCACAAGTTCTCCAGGTGAATGGGAACTAGGTGAGGCAGCCCTGGAAGAGGTCAGGCACGATGAAAGGAAACTTCTGGACCACGTCCGAAGTTCCTGGGTCCTTTAGCTGGAAGGTGTCCCTTATGGCCGCAACCAATGAGTACACCACATTAGGCACATCCGTGCGGTCCTCTGAGTCGGAGGCTGAATCAGAAACTTCTTTCACAAGTTCTCCAGGTGAATGGGAACATGCAAGACGGCCCTGGAAGAGAGCGAGACGGACCTGGTACGCGGGTCTGGAGAGCCAAAGCGACGACCCTGGGAGCATTCTCTAGAGGAGTAACGGGGCGATGCCTGGGAGGGGAGCGCCCGTGCCTGCCAGAAGACTCGGGAGATGAGTCAGATGACACATCCCTATGATGCTGTGAGAGCATCAGAAAAGGGGGAGAGCGGGCCGGTGTAGGGAGGGCCTCTCTAAGGCAGTCACCACATAATGGGAGACCTGAGCCAAGTCGGATATAGACTGGGAGAGGGAGGGAACCCAGGCTGGAGGGGCGGCCAAACCCACCGGGTCTGGAAGAACCACCGGGGTAGAGTAGTTGGGGGGGTCTGGGGGAGCAGTGGAGCAGGCAGAACCAGACAGTTTAGAGATACAGTGTTAACAGATTAAAGGAGGGGCTATCACTCCAGTTAACTGTTTAGAGGGAGGCCGTTCTGGGCCTCTCTCACCCAAGACTGTGTTCCATTCCACTGTGTTGCTGATACAGTCTGCTTATCATACTGTTTCACATGCCTTGAGATCCCCATAGACCACAATGGGCCTATTTTAAAATTAAACCACAACACTGTAACACCCTGTTCCACCTCGGGACTCGAACCCGTGGTGGTCTCCAGGCTGTCAGAGAGGAGAAATGCCGGCCAATAGCAAGGGAGGGGTGTGTTAGGAGCAGAGGGCACCGCTGATTGGCCCCTGCCACCTTAATCGTGTGCACAGCGCTGATTGGTGGGCGGGTGGGCGGAGCTAAAGCGCACCGGGCCGCCGAAGTATTAACAAGAAGTCCCGTAATGGCGCCCGCTCCTTGCCCCGAGCGCACATGCGAATGCATGTGCACTCGCAGGGAACTGAGCAAACTAGACGCCGCCGGCGCTCAGAGTGCCCGCATAGAAGAACGCCACGGCTGTCAGCCGCTTCAATGTTAAAAAGTCGTTTCCACACACACACACACATTTTATTTATACAATATTATATACACATATATATACATATATACATATATATATGAAGAAGCTGTGCCCCATCCAAACTGCCACTGCTCACCCCAGTAATAAAGGACCCCCTGTCCAGGCCAGCCCCATTAGACCCAAGAGAGGTGGGCCAAAAACTGAGGATCTCCAGATGTTGCAAATCTGTACCTAAGGGAGAAAGGGAAATATACTCACCTCAGTCAGAAGAACTTACCTCATGAAGTCTTCAGCCAGCTTTTATCACCTGCATAATGCCGGGCTACCATGGGCGAGCGAGGTGAGCAGGGAGATAGGGTGACCGGGACCCATGGGGTACAAACCCAGGCGCTGACCAATGGCGAGAGGGGGTGAACAGCGCATATACGCAATGTCTGTGCCCCCTTACTCGCAATGGGGAAACAGTGAGCCGCAGTTCCTGAGTCCCCACCTGAAAACAGGAAAGAAAATGGAATAAAAATCTAACACATTCCCTAACTAGCAAAATAATAAAACATAAGACCTGGTCTGGAGAGAACTCCAGACCATGTCTACCTCCTTAGACACTAAGCTTAAACTGATTACCTCAGGTGCTTCTGGGAGGAGCCGACTTTTCTTGTTGCCATAGTGTCGAACCTCCTAGTGACAGCAGCATACACCCATGGTCTGTGTACCCCAATGGAGCCGATAGAGAAAAGCCAATTTAAAAAATCATCACAGAATTTAACTCAGTAAAATGCGGCAGAAAGAGAACCCGCATAAAACTAGAATTTTCATGTTGGTCAAAAGGGAGGGGTTGGCATTCCCAGATGTTGAAGAATATTTTTTTTAGCCGAGGAATAACATGGATATTGTTCAGGTATTGAAATCCGGACAGCTGAATAGAGCACAGTTGAAGTAATGCGGTGGTTGAAGTAATGCGGTGGTTGAAAGTTTAGTTAAGTCCTGGAAAATGTTTAAAAGAGTTATGGATTGAGGGCTTATAAAACACATGACCTGTAATGTATTACTCATACTTTGCAGAATAAAATAGAAAAAGGAGAAATTAAATCACTTGTGAGTGTAGGTTTCAGGACAAGATGTCTGGTACGATGGGAAATTAGCACAATGGAGATATTTAAAGAAAAGTAGAGAGATATATTTACAGAAAAATTGGAGAAAACACATGGTTTGAGTATATAAAGTAACCATCATTGACACCTTCCTGAAGAATGACCTCTAAAAAGGTCACAGAAAAAGTATCTCTATGTGAATGGAAAAGCTCTGGTCCATAAGTTTCTCTGTTAAGCTTATCTAAATGCAGTAACAAAAAAAAAAAAGAAAACACACAGTTCATGCAAGTTGGTAGCCTTCATAATAACATACAAAAGATGGGGGGGGGGGAACAAAAAAAAAATAGATAATAGGGGAGATCAAACCCTGGCCAGAGGAAAAGTTGCCCATAGCAACCAGATTGCTTCTTTCATTTTTTTTGAAAAAGCTTCTTTAAAATGAAAGAAGTGATCTAATTGGTGGCTATTTGAGAAATTTCTTAAAGACTGAGAACACTGGACATAAGTAGAAAAATGTTGAGACCCTCTACAGTAAATAAAAAATGGTTAGTATCTGCAAGGACTAAGAATGAGTTAAAACTGTTCTCGTTGAAGGCATTAAAGATATAAATCAAGAGAACACAGACACATTTTCTATTTAGAAAAATATTACTATATTAGCTAGGATTTTTCTTCTTTACTATACCATATCTACTACGGTATTTTTTTTTTGTTTTTCATTCCTTTATTCTACTTGTTTGTTCAAACATGGAGTTAGGTTATAACAGCTAATGATAATTCAGTAATAAGATTTTTGGCCTTTAGTTCTCCTTTAATTGTGCCTCTACCAATCTCTAAGACAACAATTCTATGACAGAAGAATTGGTCAACACCAGCTGAACCTAAACAAACATTCTCTGTAAATACGACTACATTACTTAGCCAAGGTTAGACCAAAACTGTCATTTCTCCTTAAAGGGTACCTCATCAAAAAAACTTTTGATATATTTTAGATTAATTAATGTTGAATAACTTGCCAATAGCATGTTAATGAAAAATCTGCTTCTTTCTATTGTATTTTTCCCGATCAGTCCTGTCAGCAAGCATTTCTGACTCATGCTGGAGTCCTCTACACTCAGAGCTGCCAGCCAGCTTTGTTCACAGCCAAACAGGCTGTGAACAAAGCAGGCTGGCAGCTCTGAGTGTTCTCCTTTGTGAACAAAGCAGACTGGCAGCTCGTAGTGTTTAGGACTCCAGCATGAGTCTGAAATGCTTGCTGCCAGGACTGGTAGGGAGACCCCTAGTGGTAATTTCTTCAAAGTGGAAAATTGAATAGAAAGAAGCATATTTTTTAATAACATGCAATTGTAAAGTTATTCTGCATACATTAATCTATAATATATCAAAAGTTTTTTTGGATGAGAGGTACCCTTTAAATTCTTTATTTACACTTTAAACTAAAAGTAAATATCCATGCTTCTTATGCTGGCTACCATGCCCAATTTGCAGTGTCAAGTGGACACTAGTTATCATAGGACATCCATTACTTTTTCACCAATAGCTACACAGGATGTGTTGCACTGTACCCTTAAGAATGCAGACAGGACTGGCATTTAGCAGTACTGCTGTAGAAAAGAAATTAAGGACAGTTAGTATCGGCTAGTAAAGTCTAAAAAAGCATTGTTCAGCATTTACATTTTTTCTTTCTTAAACACAGCAAAACCCCTTCTTGTTTCATGCAGGTTGTATTTTAAAGGAAAGTAATCTGCAAGGCTAAAGTGTATTACACTAGCTATAGTCAAGAAAAAAACTAAACTGAAAAGCTGGCAACAGCAAAATAAAGTGCCAGTCTTGCTTTCAGCATTTTCAAATTTGCAGCATTTGATAAAAGGCAAGTAATGTGACACTGATCCTAAGTGCCGCCTATTAGAAAATGCAGTTTGGGCAAACAATCACAACACATTGCTTATTTTTTTTTTTTTTTTAAGACTAAATACATTTTTCTTTTTAACTGTAAGGTGGGGTAAAACATAAAACAAGTTTGTTACAGTTATGATGACACTTGGCCATGTATCAGTACACGCTACATACTGAATTTTTGTACACTTCATATTTTATACGTTGTGTCGCAATAGCTAATTTAAATTTATTATAGCCTTCTATACTTCACAATAGAGAGTATTAAATTTGGCATTTTTTTATGCATGTACACAAAAACACTAGTAGTCAAAAAACAAGAAAAAAAAGGGAAATTTTAAGTACCATCTGCAAATGGGTCAAGCCGCTCCGGGGATATAATCATTGTACGCCTGTACTTTTTATATTCATCTTCACGATCTGTAATCTTCTGTGGTCTGTGTTCAGCAAATGGATCATACTAGTATAAAATAAAAATAAATAAATAAACAAACCATATACATGCTGACCAGAGTACACCCCTCCCCCACTTTTGCTTAACTCTCTAAAAAGGAGAAGTATTATGTACAAACTTATACTATGCGCAGGATAGGGGATAAGTTTTATATCGTGGGGATCTGACCGCTGGGACCTTCTACAATTTTCTGTATAGGGCACCCGCACGAAGCAGCAGCTGACACGCCCCCTGCATCTCTCTCTACTGGAGAGCCGAAGATAGCAGAACAGCACCCTCAAAGATATATGGAGCAGGCATGTCGGCCCGTTTCATGCAACCACTGTGACCCACTGATATCTAAAACTTACCCCCTATCCTACAAAAAGATAGTAAATATTTTTACAGGATATATCTCCTTTAAACCCCTTAAGGACTAAACGCATTTTGGCCTTAAGCACTCAATTTTATTTTTACGTTTTTGTTTATTCCTCCTTGCCTTCTAAAAATCAAACATTTTTCATCCACAGACTAGTATGAGAGCATGTTTTTTGTGCAATCACTCATTTTACCATAAAATGTATGGCGCAACAAAAAAAATAAATTAGTGGGGAAATTGACAAGAAATCCGCAATTTTGCTAATTTTGGAAGGTTTCGTTTTCAAGCTGTACAATTTACGGTAAAAATAACATGTTTTCTTTATTCTCTGGGTCAATGCAATTTAAATGATACCCATGATTACATAATTTTCTATTGTACCGCAAAAAAAAAAAAAAAAAAAAAAGGAACCAAATTAATACGTTTAACCCCTTAAGGACTGAGCCCTTTTTCACCTTAAGGACTCAGCCATTTTTTGCAATTCTGACCACTGTCACTTTAAACATTTATAACTCTGGAATGCTTTTAGTTATCAATCTGATTCCGAGATTGTTTTTTCGTGATTCACAATCTTCATTTTTTACACTCGCATGTTTTTGTAGACCCAATTTTTGAATTTTTGCAAGGGGTAAAAAGGAGAAAATTTTTACTTGTATTTGAAACCCAATTTCTCTCGAGTAAGCACATACCTCATATGTCTATGTTAATTGTTCGGCGGGCGCAGTAGAGGACACAGAAGGGAAGGAGCGACAAATGGTTTTTGGGGGGCATGTCACATTTAGGAAGCCCCTATGGTGCCAGAACAGCAAAAAAAAAAAAAAAAACACATGGCATACCATTTTGGAAACTAGACCCCTCGGGGAACATAACAAGGGGTAAAGTAAACCTTAATACCCCACAGGTGATTCACAACTTTTGCATACGTAAAAAAAAAAAAAAAAAAAATTCCCTAAAATGCTTGGTTTCCCAAAAGTTTTACATTTTTAAAAAGGGTAATAGCAGAAAATACCCCCCAAAATTTGAAGCCCAATTTCTCCCGATTCAGAAAACACCCCATATGGGGGTGAAAAGTGCTCTGCTGGCGCACTACAGGTCTCAGAAGAGAAGGAGTCACATTTGGCTTTTTTGAAGGAAATTTTGCTCTGGGGGCATGCCGCATTTAGGAAGCCCCTATGGTGCCAGGACAGCAAAAAAAAAAAAAAAAACATGGCATACCATTTTGGAAACTAGACCCCTCGGGAAACGTAACAAGGGGTTAAGTGAACCTTAATACCCCACAGGTGTTTCACGACTTTTGCATATGTAAAAAAAAATAGAAAATACCCCGCAAAATTTGTAACACAATTTCTCCCGAGTACGGCGATACCCCATATGTGACCCTAAACTGTTGCCTTGAAATACGACAGGGCTCCAAAGTGAGAGCGCCATGCGCATTTGAGGCCTAAATTAGGGACTTGCATAGGGGAGGATATAGGGGTATTCTACGCCAGTGATTCCCAAACAGGGTGCCTCCAGCTGTTGTAAAACTCCCAGCATGCCTGGACAGTCAGTGGCTATCTGGCAATACTGGGAGTAGTTGTTTTGCAACAGCTGGAGGCTCCGTTTTGGAAACAGTGGCGTACCAGACGTTTTTCATTTTTATTGGGGAGGGGGGCTGTGTAGGGGTATGTGTATTTGTAGTGATTTTTACTTTTTATTTTATTGTGTGTTAGTGTAGTGCTTTTAGGGTACAGTCACATGGGCGGGGGTTCACAGTAGTTTCACGCTGGCAGTTTGAGCCGCAGCTCAAACTTGCAGCCGGATACTTACTGTAATCCTTCACCCATGTGAGTGTACCCTGTACGTTCACATTGGGGGGGGGGGAACGTCCAGCTGTTGCAAAACTACAACTCCCAGCATGTACGGTCTATCAGTGCATGCTGGGAGTTGTAGTTTTGCAACCGCTGGAGGCTCCGTTTTGGAAACAGTGGCGTACCAGACGTTTTTCATTTTTATTGGGGAGGGGAGGGGGGTTGTATAGGGGTATGTGTATACGTAGTGTTTTTTACTTTTTATTGTGTGTTAGTGTAGTGTTTTTAGGGTACAGTCGCACGGGTGGGGGGTTCACAGTAGTTTCTCGCTGGCAGTTTGAGCTGAGAATGAAAATTTGCCGCAGCTCAAACTTGCAGCCGGATACTTGCTGTAATCCTCCGCCCATGTGAGTGTACCCTGTACGTTCACATTGGGGGGGACATCCAGCTGTTGCAAAACTGAAACTCCCAGCATGTACGGTCTATCAGTGCATGCTGGGAGTTGTAGTTTTGCAACAGCTGGAGGCACACTGGTTGTGAAACAGAGTTTGGTAACAAACTCCGTGTTTTGCAACCAGTGTGCCTTCAGCTGTTGCAAAAGCTACAACCCCCAGCATGTACGGACAGCGGAAGGGCATGCTGGGTCTTGTAGTTATGCAACAGCTGGAGGCATACTACTTTGGCTGGGGATGCTGGGGACTGTAGTTATGCAACAGCTGGAGACACACTGGTTTGCTACATAACTCAGTGTGCCTTCAGCTGTTGCAAAACTACAACTCCCAGGAGTCACCGACAGCCAAAGGGCATGCTGGGAGTTGTAGTTATGCAACCAGCAGATGCACTACTACAACTCCCAGCATGCACTTTAGCTGTTGGTGCAAGCTGGGAGTTGTAGTTACACAACAGCTGAAGGTACACTTTTCCATAGAAAAAATGTGCCTCCAGCTGTTGCAAAACTACAAGTCCCAGCATGCCCATAAGGGCATGCTGGGAGTTGTGGTGGTCTGCCTCCTGCTGTTGCATAACTACAGCTCCCAGCATGCCCTTTTTGCATGCTGGGAGCTGTTGCTAAGCAACAGCAGGAGGCTGTCACTCACCTCCAACGATCCTCGCCGCACAGGTCAGTCCCTCGTCGTCTCCGCCGCGGCCGTCGCTCCTGGGGCCCCGATCCCAACAGGGGCGCCGGTGATCGGGGTCCCCAGCACCCGGGGTGCACGTCCCGCACCCGCTCACGTCCTCCGGAAGAGGGGCGGAGCGGGTTGCGGGAGTGACACCCGCAGCAGGCGCCCTGATTGGTCGGCCGGTAATCCAGCCGACGAATCAGGGCGATCGTGAGGTGGCACCAGTGCCACCTCACCCCTGCAGGCTCTGGCTGTTCGGGGCCGTCAGAGACGGCCCCGAACAGCCTGTAATTCCGGGTCACCAGGTCACTGGAGACCCGATTGACCCGGAATCTGCCGCAGATCGCTGGACTGAATTGTCCAGCGATCTGCGGCCATCGCCGACATGGGGGGCATAATGACCCCCCTGGGCGATATGCCCCGATGCCTGCTGAACGATTTCAGCAGGCATCGGGCACCGGCTCCCCTCCGGCTAGCGGCGGGGGGCCGGGATTTGACAGGACGTACTCAAACGTCCTGAGTCCTTAAGGTCTCGGAAAAGGGGACGTTTGAGTATGTCCTGCGTCCTTAAGGGGTTAAAATCCCTCTATTTTGCTGACCTATAACTTTTTCATTTTTCCGTATAAGTGGCGTTATGAGGGCTCATTTTTTTTACACTGCACTTTTGTAAAAGTGACAAGTTCCTTGTTCTATCGGTCAATACAACTAAAATGATACCCATCTTTACACACTATTATTGTACTAATTTAAAAAAAAAACACTTAAAATTCATGTTTAAAATTGCCGTTTTCTGACCCCCATATAATTTCTTTTTTTTAATTTTTTTTTATATGTTCCGTATACCGTGATCTGTAGTTTTAATCAGTACCACTTTTGCGTATGAGTGCTTTATTATTTTTTTATTTTCTGGGATGTGATTAAAAATCAGCAATTTTTTTGGCTTATGCCGTTCACTGTACGGTTTATTAACATAAGATTTTAATAGATTGGACATTTCAGCACACAACAATACTGTATATTTTCTCCTTTAATAATTTTTTTTTATATAAATGGGGAGGGGCTTATTCACTTTTCTTAACCCCTTAAGGACCAAACCCATTTGGACCTTAACGCCCTTATCGACGCTGGACGTAAATGTACATCCTGGTGAGGTGGTACTTAAAGCACCAGGACGTACATTTATGTCCTATGCATAACTGCGAGCATAGAAGCGACCAGGGACCCGCCAGTAATGGCAGACATCCGCGATTGCGCGGATGTCCGCCATTAACCCCCCCTGATGCAGCGATCAATACAGATCACGGCATCTGCAGCAACGCGGTCACTAAAATGGATGATTGGATCGTCTGCAGCGATGCCACGGCAATCCGATCATCCAGAAACGCAGACTGCCTCCGACTGCCTTCCATGGGTCTTCTGCTCTGGTCTACGATCGAGCAGATTGCTATAAATAGTCCCCTATGGGGACTATTAATCTCTTAAGGAAGCAGAGCGTACCTGTAAGCCCTGTGCCCGGTATTTAAAACGGGGTCATGCCGTGACCCCGCATCATAACGGGTCGGTCCCGTCTGCTAATGATACCTGGGACCCTGGGCTAATAGCGCGCGCACAACGACGACATGCCATGCGCTATTAACCCTTCAGACACGTCGATCAAAGTAGATCGCCGCGTCCAAAAGAAAGCAAAAGCTTCCTGGCAGCTCAGTCGGGCTGATCAGGACTATAGCGATAAAATCGCGATGTCGGAATCAGCTAGGACGCGAGCAGAGGTCCCCTTACCTTGCTCCATCATGTCCGATCGGCGTTTGATTGCTCCAAGCCTGAGCTACAGGCTCGAGCAATCGAGCCCCTAGAACGCTGATCCAAGCAAAGCTATGGCTTTGCAGGGATCAGTGTAAAAGATCAGTGTGTGCAGTGTTATAGCCCTTATGGCAGCTATAAAACTGCAAAAAAAAAATATATATATATATATATATATATATATATATATATATATATATATTTTTTTTTTTAAATAAATAAAAGTTAAAAGGTCATTTAACCCCTTCCCTAATAAAAGTTGGAATCACCCCCTTTTCCCATAAAAAAAAAAAAACTGTGTAAATAAAAAACAAACGTGTGGTATCGCCGTGGGGGCGTAAATGTCCAAACTATAAAAATATATTGCTAATTAAACTGTCAATGGCGTACACGCAAAAAATAATTCCAAATTTGCGTATTTTTGGTCACTTTTTATATCATGAAAAAAAAGGAATAAAAAGTTTTCGAAAAGTCCGATCAATACAAAAATGTACCGGCCCATATGCGGAAAAATAAAGTTATAGGGGTCAGAAGATGAGAATTTTTAACGTATATATATTTTCCTGCATGTAGTTATGATTTTTTTCAGAAGTACAACAAAGTCAACCCTATATAAGTAGTAGGGATCGACCGATATCGTTTTTTTTTTTAGGGCCGATACTGATAATCGGTGGAGGTTAGGGCCGATAGCCGATAACTTATACCGATATTCCGGTATACGTTATCGGCCATTTATCCCCCAGCGACACCGCTGCAGATCATTGATTTAAAGCGGGCGCTTTAAATCAATGCACTGCAGTGGCTTTTGCGGTGCCATAGGCCGCCGCCACCACCCGCTTCTCTCCCCTTACCCATCAGGGTGGTCCGGGCCATCCATCCTTCCTGTAGTGTCCGGCGGCATTCCGGGTGAACCAGTCCAGGCTGTCCTTCTGCGGGGGTCCTCTTCTCCACTCCGGGCAGGCTCCGGCCTAGGACGCCGCATAGACGCCACTGCGCAGTGACGCCCAAGTGCAGCAACGCACCTGACTTCACG
This sequence comes from Hyla sarda, assembly GCF_029499605.1. Taxonomy (NCBI): domain Eukaryota; kingdom Metazoa; phylum Chordata; class Amphibia; order Anura; family Hylidae; genus Hyla; species Hyla sarda. Next base: position 134,428,428 of record NC_079196.1, read on the forward strand.
GCGTAGCGGCATCTATACAGCGTACTAGGCCAGAGGCTGCCCGGAGTGGAGAAGATGACCCCCGGAGAAGGACAGCCCGGACCGGTTCACCCTCCACCCGGAATGCCGCCAGACACTACAGGAAGGATGGATGGCCCGGACCACCCCCATTATGGGTAAGTTTAATTTTTTTTATTGACTTTGAGGGTGGGGGAGGGGCCAAATGGGCAAAAATCCTTTGGATAGGGGATAAGATGTCTAGGGGCGGAGTACCCCTTTAAGGCCCAAATGGGCTGAGTCCTAAAGGACCAGACCATTTCTGACCTTTGTTAATTTATGCTTTAATAACTCCGAGATGCTTTTACTTCTCAATCTCATTCTGATACTTGCATCATTTATTTGCAAAAGTCTAAAAAGTTCATGGAAAAAAAAAAAAAAAAAAAAAAAAAAAAAGGCCACATGAGGCCTTGGACTCTTATATGCGGACTGCCTTACAACACCTTGGGAATGTGGATGCCAATATGAAACTCCAACTGCTTCTCCAGTACCAAACTGCAGAGAGAGAGGCACAAGCCGCAGAGAGAGGCCCAGGCACGAGCAGCAGAGAGAGGCAGGCCCAGGCACGAGCAGCAGAGAGAGAGGCGGCACGAAGAGAGGCCCAGCAGAGGCATGAACTGGAGGTTCTAAGGCTGAAAGGGGATGCTTTATCTGCACGCAGTGATGTGCAGGATCAAGGAGACCACAAACCTCGGTTGGAACATTTCCCCATGTTGGAGAAAGATGGTGATCTGGATGTGTTCCTGAGGGGATTTGAAAAGGTTTGCTGGCAGTTCCATCTACCTAAGGAACAGTGGGGACAATATCTAACCCCACGGCTGCTAGGGAAAGCTCTGGATGTGTTTGCTTCGCTTCCCTCAGAGTGACCAGGACTATGAGGCAATAAAATCTGCCTTGCTAAAAAGTTTTCATCTGACTCCAGAGGCTTCTCGGAAAAAGTTTCAGACTTTGTAACAAAGCGCCACAGAAAGCTTCACTCAACATGCAGGTCAGCTAAGGACTGCATTCAGGCAATGGACTGGGGGCCTACAAGTCACTACCTATGAGGCCCTGGAGGACTTTATGGTCCTGGATCAGTTTCTCCAAACACGGAGAGTGGATTTTGGACCGCAAGCCCAGGACCGCCATGGAAGCAGCAGAACTAGGAGATGACTTTGCCAATAACCTGGCGCCAGCAGCAAAGAGTGGATCTGCATAAGCTGGATCAAGTACCTGGAGGGGAGCCATACAACCACAAAGCACCACCAGGTCAGCCGGGAAATTCTTGCCATCATTCCCAAAAGCAACAGGAGCCACATTGGGTCAGGGGGACACCCGCTGATCTTACAGATGCAACAATATTGGGCACCTGAGTGCCACTTGCCCCAACAAAAAGAATTCTCCACCAGTAGCTGGAGGACACACAGCCGTTCTTCTGGTGTCCGGAGTGGTGGAGAAAAGAGCGGATAACCAGCTGAGTGTAACTGTGGATGACGGCGGGTTTGCGAGATTCTGGAGCCTCCTTTACCTTGGTGCGGCCTGAAGTGGTGGATACAGAGGACATCATCCCTGGAAGAACCATGGCTTTAAAAGGAATTAGATGTGTGCGGCCTGCTGTGCCCATGGCCGTATGTACCTGGATTGGGGTACAGGCCAAGGTTTGCGGGAGGTGGGGGTCTCTCAGTACATCCCTGTTAATTTTCTGCTGGGGAATGATTTGGGTCGGATGCTCTGTCATTATGCTCCAGAGGACACTACCTGCACACCGGATGGGCTAGGAGAGCGCCCTGTTCATTCTGAGGTACTGTGCGAGACTTTGGGAGACACTGCGAAAAGTGGTAACTGGGAGGGGGTGCAGGGGATTGAGAATTGTTTACCTGTGACTGAACCAGTAATGTTTTCCAAAAGTGGAATGGGGTGTATTGTAAAATGTGGTGACAATGCATTGCCAATGCCAAAACCTAGTGGAGATGGGCTAGGGGGAGGGGTTGGTGTGCCCCTGGTGACATGTAAGGATGAGGGACCAGCAGTGAGTGATATGTCCAAATCCTGTGAGCCTAAGGAGGAGGAGGGAAGGAGTGATAGCTCTGTGTATGATGCCTGTATTGACTAGTAGTGGATACCCAGAGGTCTGGCGGATTTAACCCTTGCACCATAACATTCTCTCTAATGTCTGGGCTGGACCGATAGGGTGTGATCGTGACGGGGTATTTCCATACCCGGGAGAAATTGTGTTACATGTTTTTTTTTTCTCTTCTTCTACCTCTTATGAAAAATGAATGGGGCAACACTAGCATGTTAGTGTAAATTTTAATTTTTTTTACATTGACATGCTGGTGTAGACCCCAAATTTTCCTTTTCATAAGGGGTAAAAGGAGAAAAAGCCCCCCAAAATTTTTTACAATTTCTCACAATTATGGAAATAATCCATATGTGGCACTAAACTGTTGCCTTTAAATACGACCGAGCTCTAGAGTGATCGAGCACCATATGCATTTGAGGCCTAAATTAGAAATTTACGTATGCCTCCTCCGCCAAAAACTCTTTATGGCAGTGTTTCCCAAACAGGGTGCTTCAAGCTGTTGCAATACTCCCAGCATGCCTGGACAATCAATGGCTGACCAGCAATTCTGTGAGGAGTTTTATAACAGCTGGCGGCTCAGTTCAGGAAATAGTGGCATACAGGAAGTTTTTAATTTTTATTAGGGGGGTGGGTTACTGTGTAAATGTGTGTATATGTAGTTTTTTTTAACTCTATTTTGTTTAGTTATAGTGTAGTGTTTTTAGGGTACATGCACAGGGTTGGGTTTACATCGAGATTGAGCTGAGGTGGAAAATTTTCCGCAGCTCAAACTCTGCGGGGAAACTCACTAAACCAGCGCCCGTGTGAATGTACCCTGGTGCAAACCTCCAGCTGTTGCAAAACTAAAACTCCCTGCATGCACTGACAGACCTTGCTGGGAGTTGTAGTTTTCCAACAGGTGGAGGCATACTGGTAGAGAAAAAAGTGTCCCTCTTACCAGTTGATCCCCACCGCCGATTGTTCCAGCCGCTTATCCTTGTTGCTCTCCTGCTCTGCTCACTGTCCAGACTCAGGATCAAGCAGGCAAAGAGGGAGTTTCCCAGGCAGGAGGGTCCTGATTGGCAAGTCTGGATGGACTAACCAATCAAGGCGATGGGGAGGTGGCATCAGTGACACCTCCATCCTGCCAGTCAGGGGGTGATTGGTTGATTGGTGCGGTCTCGAAGACCAGATTAGCCCGTCAGAATCGCTAGGCCGGGGGGGGGGGGGCTTGTTTGTTTTTGAATTGTCTCAGGATCCCCCTAGGTTATATGCTGGGATGGCTGTCATCCCGAAATTTTCTGTAGGTCAATAAGTTATAAGGATGCCTAATTTATATAGGTTTTATTTTACAAAAAAAATGAAATAAAATTATAACTACATGCACCGAAATTAGTATGTGTAAAATTGTCATCTTCTGACCCCTGTAACTTTTATTTTTCCATATACAGGGATGTATGTGAGCTCATTTTTTGCGCCGTGATCTGAAGTTTTTACCAGTACCATTTTTGTTTTGATGGCTTTTGTTTTGATTGCTTTTTATAAATTTTTTAGGGTATATAAAAAGTGACCAAAAATATGCAATTTTGGACTTGCTTAACATATCTGGAGCCGGCCACGGACGTAAATATACGTGGTGGTTAAGGGGTTAAAAATAGCTTATATGGCACTGTTTCCTAAAAGGATAAGATATCTTCGCGCTGGAGTACCCCTTTAAGGACTGAGCCCTTTTTTGCAATTCTGACCACGGTTACTTTATGTATTAATAACTCTGGGATTCTTTTAGCGATTATTCCAATTCAGAGATTGTTTTTTTTTATGACATATTCTACTTTAACACAAGGGTAAATTTTTGTCATTACTTGCATCCTTTCTTTGTGAAAAATCACAAAATTTCATGAAATTTTTGAAAACCTTGCATTTTTCTAACTTTGAAACTCTCTGCTTGTAAGGAAAATGGATATTCCAAATAAATGTAATATTGATTCACAAATACAATATGTCTACTTTATGTTGGCATCATAAAATTGACCTATTTTTATACTTTTTGAAGACATTAGAGGGCTTCAAATTATAGCAGCAATTTTCATAAAAATTTCAAAATCTGAATTTCTCAGGGACCAGTTAAGTTTGAACTGGATTTGAGGGGCCTTTCTGTGAGAAATACCCCATAAATGACCCCATTATAGAAACTACACCCCTCAAAATTTATTTTCTAAATGACATTCAAAAAGAGTGTTAACCCTTTAGGTGTTTCACAAGAATTGCAGCAAAGTGGAGGAGAAAAACCATAATCTGCGTTTTACACTAACATGTTCTTTTAGCTCCATTTTTTTCATTTTTAAAAGTGGTAAAAGGAGAAAAAGCCACCCAAAATTTGTGGCCCAATTTCTCTCGAGTACGTAAATACCTGATATGTTGACATAAACTGCTCTGTGGGCTCACAAAATTGCTCAAGAGGGAAAGAGCAACTGTGGGATTTTTTTAAATCATGGTTTTTTGGGGGCCATGTTGCATTTAGGAAGCCCCCATGGTGCCAGAACCAAAAAATAAATTAAAAAAATAAAATAAAAAACAACAACACATGGCATACTATTTTGGAAACTACACCCCTCAAGGAATGTAACAAGGGGCATAGTGAGCCGTAACACCCCACAGGTGTTTGACGACTTTGCGTTGAAGTTGGACGTGAAAATTGAAAATTAGATTTTTAAACACTAAAGATAGATAGTGTTACCCCAAATTTTTCTTTTTCACAAGGGATAATAGGAGAAAATGGACCCCACAATTTGAAGCCCAATTTCTCCCAGTTAAGAAAACACCCGATATGTGGATGTTAAGTGCTCTTCTGGCTCAGTACAGGTCTCAGAACAGAAAGAGCGCCATTGGACTTTTGGAGAATTGAAGTCAGGGGCCATGTACATTTTCAAACCTCCCATGGTGCCAGAACTGCAGAACCCCCCCTCCTCCCCCCCCCCACGTGACCCCCATTTTGGAAACTACACCCCTCACAGAATGTAATAAGGGGTGCAGTGACCATTTACACCCCACTGGCATTGGACAGATCTTTGAAACAGTGGGCTGTGCAAATGAAATATTAGATTTTTCATTTTCACGGACCACTGTTCAAAAAAAAAATCTGTCAGACACCTGTGGAGTGTAAATGCTCACTGTCCCCTTATTAAATTCTGCGAGGGGGGCGGTTCCACTGTTCTGGCACTATGGGGGGGGCTTTGTAAACACACATGGCCTTCAATTCCAGACACATTCTCTCTCCAAAGCCCAATGGCACTCCTCATCTGAGCATTGTAGTGCACCAGCAGAGCACTTTACGTCCACATGTTTTGTGAGCCCACAGAGCACTTTATATCAACATATGAGGTATTTACGTACACGAGAGAAATTGGGCTACAAATTTTGGGGGGCTTTTTTCCTATTACCCCTTGTGAAAATGAAAAATTTTGGATAACACCAACATTTTAGTGAACAAAATAAAATGTTTAATTTTCACGACCAACTTTAACGAAAATTCGTCAAACACCTGTGGGGTGTTAAGGCTCACTATACCCCTTGTTACATTCCACGAGGGGTGTAGTTTCCAAAATGGGGTAACATGTGGGTATTTTTTTGTGTTTATTTCAGAACCTCTGTAAAATCAGCCACCCCTGTGTAAATCACCAATTTAGGCCTCAAATGTACATAGTGCGCGCTCACTCCTGAGCCTTGTGCAGAGCATTTTACGTCCACATATGGGGTAGTTCTGATCTCAGGAGACATTGAGTTAAAAATTTTGGGAGTCTTTTTCCTTTTCCTTCTTGTGAAAATGAAAAGTGAAAAGTATGGACCAACATACTTTTGGTTTTTTTTACACTAACATGTTGGTGTAGACCCCAACTTTACCTTTTCATAAAGTGTAAAAGGAGAAAAAGCCCCCCAAAATTTGTTAGGCAAATAGTATTTTTTTTGGTTGCGCCATACATTTTATGGTAAAATGAGTGATGGCATTACAACGGACAACTGGTCACGCAAAAACAAGCCCTCATACTAGTCTGTGGATGAAAGTATAAAAGAGTTATGATTTTTTGAAGGAGAGGAGGAAAAAATGAAAACTTAAAAATAAAATTTTGTGCGTCCTTAAGGCCCAAATGGGGTTAAGGACGCAGCCAATTTAAAATTTTTCCCTTTTTGTTTTTTCCTCCTCACCTTCTAAAAATCCTAACTTTTATATTTCCATCCACAAGCTAGTATGAATGCTTATTTTTTGAGGAACCAGTTTGTATTTACCAAAAAATGTATGGCGAAATTGTACAGAGTTAAAACGAAACCTTTTCAATTTACGGTAAAAATGACATGTTTTCTTTATTCTGTGGGTCAATACGATTAAAATAATACCCATGATTACATACTTTATTGTACCGCTTTAAAAAAAAAAAAAGCTAACTTTTTAACCAAAGTAGTGTTTAACCCCTTAACCCCTTAAGGACCAAGGGCGTACAGGTACGCCCTTGGTCCTGCTCTCCTGATATAACGCGGGGTTACACAGTAACCCCGCGTCATATCGCGGCGGGCCCGGCGTCATAGTGAAGCCGGGACCCGCCTCTAATAGCGCGCAGCGCCGCACGCTATTAACCCTTTAGCCGCGCGCTCAGAGCTGAGCCGCGCGGCTAAAAGTGAAACCGAAAGTGGCCGGCTAGCTCAGTCGGGCTGTTCGGGATAGCCGCGGCTAATCGAGGCATCCCGAACAGCTGACAGGACAGCGGGAGGGCCCCTTCCTGCCTCCTCGCTGTCCGATCGCCGAATGACTGCTCAGTGCCTGAGATCCAGGCCTGAGCAGTCATGCGGCAGAATCGTTGATCACTGGTTTCTTATGAGAAACCAGTGATCAGCATAGAAGATCAGTGTGTGCAGTGTTATAGGTCCCTATGGGACCTATAACACTGCAAAAAATAAAGCGAAAAAAAAATGTGAATAAAGATAATTTAACTCCTCCCCTATTAAAAGTTTGAATCACCCCCCTTTTCCAATAAAAAAAAAAAAAAAAACTGTAAATAAAAATAAACATGTGGTATCACCGCGTGCGGAAATGTCCGAATTATAAAAATATATCATTAATTAAACCGCTCGGTCAATGGCGTGCGCGCAAAAAAATTCCAAAGTCCGAAATAGTGCATCTTTGGTCACTTTTTATATCATTTAAAAATGAATAAAAAGCGATCAATAAGTCCTATCAATGCAAAAATGGTACTGTTAAAAACTTCAGATCACGGCGCAAAAAATGAGCCCTCATACCGCCCCATACACGGAAAAAAAAAAAAAGTTATAGGGGTCAGAAAATGACAATTTTAAACGTATTAATTTTCCTGCATGTAGTTATGATTTTTTCCAGAAGTCCAACAAAATCAAACCTATATAAGTAGGGTATCATTTTAATCGTATGGACCTACAGAATAAAGATAAGGTGTCATTTTTACCGAAAAATGTACTACGTAGAAACGGAAGCCCCCAAAAGTTACAAAACTGCGTTTTGTTTTCAATTTTGTCGCACAATGATTTTTTTTTCCGTTTCACCGTAGATTTTTGGGCAAAATGACTGACGTCATTACAAAGTAGAATTGGTGGCGCAAAAAATAAGCCATCATATGGATTTTTAGGTGCAAAATTGAAAGAGTTATGATTTTTTAAAAGCAAGGAGCAAAAAACGAAAATGCAAAAACGGAAAAAAACCCGATCCTTAAGGGGTTAAGGACCAGGCTAATTTTCACTGTAGGACCAGAACGTTTATTGCACATCTGACCACTAACTTTAAGCATTAACTCTGGGATGCTTTTACCTTTCATTCTGATTCGGAGATTGTTATTTCGTGACATACTCTATGTTAGTGGTAAATTTTTGTCGATACTTGCATCCTTTCTTGGTGAAAAATTCCAAAATTTGCTGAAAAATAGAAAATTTTGAATTTTTCTAACTTTGAAGCTCTCTGCTTATAAGGAAAATAGACATTCCAAATAAATTATATATTGATTCACATATACAATGTGTCTATGTTTGCATCATAAAGTTGACATGTTTTTACTTTTGTAAGACATCAGAGGGCTTCAAAGTTCAGCAGCAATTTTCCAATTTTTCACAAAATTTTCTTAATCAGAATTGTTCATGGACCAGTTTTGAAGTGGATTTGAAGGGCCTTCATATTAGCAATACCCAATAAAAGACCCCATTATAAAAACTGAACCCCTCAAAGTATTCAAAATGATATTCAGTAAGTGTATTAACCCTTTAGGTGTTTCACAGGAATAGCAGCAAAGTGAAGGAGAAAATTCTAAATCTTAATTTTTTACACTCGCATGTTCTTGTAGACCCAGTTTTTGAATTTTTACAAGGGGTAAAAAGGAGATAAAATTTGTAACCCAATTTCTCTCGAGTAAGGAAATACCTCATATGTGTAGTAGAGGGCTCAGAAGGGAAGGAGCAACAATGGAATTTTGGAGAGTGAGTTTTTCTGAAACTGTTTTTGGGGGGGGCATGTCACATTTAGGAAGCCCCTATGGTGCCAGAACAGCAAAAAATAAAATAAAATAAAAAACATACTATTTTGGAAACTACACCCCTCAAGGAAAGTAACAAGGGGTACAGGGAGCCTTAACACCTCACAGGTGTTTGACAACTTTGTTAAAGTTGGATGTGTAACTGAAACAAAAAAAAAATACAATTTCCACTAAAATGCTGGTTTTACATTATTACTAGGGATAATAGGAGAAAATTACCTCCAAAATGTGTGTAACCCCATTTCTTCTGAGTATGGAAATACCCCATGTGTGGACGTCAAGTGCTCTGCTGGCGCACTACAATGCTCTGAAGAGGAAGAGCGCCACTGAGCTTTTGGAAAGAGAATTTGTTTGGAATGGAAGTCAGGAGCCATGTGCGTTTACAAAGCCCCCGTGGTTCCAGAACAGTGGACCCCCCACATGTGACCTCATTTTGGAAACTATACCCCTCACAGAATTTAATAAGGGGTGCAGTGAGCATTTACACCCCACTGGCGTTTGACAGATCTTTGGAACAGTGGGCTAAGCAAATAAAAAATTACATTTTTCATTTTCACAAACCACTGTTCCAAAAATCTGTCAGACACCTGTGGGACGTAAATGCTCACTGCACCCCTTATTACATTCTGTGAGGGGTGTAGTTTCCAAAATGGGGTCACATGTGGAGGCACTATGGGGGCTTTGTAAACACACGTGGCCTTCAATTCCGTACAAATTTTCTCTTCAAAAGCCCAATGTCGCTCCTTCTCTTCTGAGCATTGTAGTGCACCAGCAGAGCACTTTACATTCACATTTTTTGTGGTATGGTCTTACTCAGAAGAAATGGGGTTACAAATTTTGGGGGCCTTTTTTCCTATTTTCTCTCTAGGTGAAAATGAAAAATGTAGGGCAACACCAGCATTTTTGTGAAAAAAATTTTCTTCATTTTCCCATCCAACGAAAATTCGTCAAACACCTGTGGAGTGTTAAGGCGCACTATACCCCTTTTTACATTCCGTGAAGGGTGTAGTTTCCAAAATGGGGTCACATGTGGGTATTTTTTTGTGTTTATTTCAGAACCTCTAAAATCAGCCACCCCTGTGCAAATCACCAATTTAGGCCTCAAATGTACATTGTGCGCTCTCACTCCTGAGCCTTGTTGTGCATCTGCAGAGAATTTTACGTCCACATATGGGGTAGTTCTGATCTCAGTAGACATTGTGTTACAAATTCTGGGGGTCTTTTTTTTCCTTTTCTTTCTTGTGAAAATGAAAAGTATGGACCAACACCAGCATGTAAGTGTATTTTTTATTTATTTTTTTTACAGGGGTGTAGTTTCCAAAATGGGGTAACATGTGGGTATTTATTTTTTTGCGTTTATGTAAGAACTACTGTAAAATCAGCCACCCATGTGCAAATTAACAATTTAGGCCTCAAATGTACATAGTGCGCTCTCACTCCTTACTCCTTAGCCTTGTTGTGCACCCGCAGAGCATTTTACGCCCACATATGGGGTATTTCCTTGCTCCGTAGAAATTGTGTTACAAATTTTGGGGGGTCTACTTTTTCCTTTTGAAAATAAAAAGTATGGGGCAACACCAGCATGTTAGTGTAAATTTTTATTTTTTTACACTAACAGGCTGGTGTAGCCAATAACTTTTCCTTTTCATAAGGGGTAAAAGGAGAAAAAGCCCCCCAAAATTTGTAGTGTAATTTCTCCTGAGTACGGAAATACCCCATATGTGGCCCTAAACTGTTTCCTAGAAATACGACAGGGCTCCGAAGTGAGAGAGCGCCATGCACATTTGAGGACTAAATTAGGGATTGCATAGGGGTGGGCATAGGGGTATTCTATGCCAGTGATTCCCAAACAGGGTGCCTCCAGCTGATTCTAAACTCCCAGCATGCCTGGACAGTCAGTGGCTGTCCAGAAATGGGGAGGAGTTGTTTTGCAACAGCTGGAGGCTCCGTTTTGGAAACACTGCCATACAATACATTTTTGATTTTTATTTGGGGGGGGGGACAGTGTAAGGGGGTGTATATGTAGTGTTTTACCCTTTATTATGTGTTGGTGTAGTGTTTTTAGGGTACATTCGCACTGGCGGGTTACGGTGAGTTTCCCGATAGGAGTTTGCGCTGCGGTGAAAAATTTGCCACAGCCCAAACTTGAAGCAGGAAACTTACTGCAAATCTGCCCGTGTGAATGTACCCTGTACATTAACATTGGAGGGGGGGCAGCAAACCTCCAGCTGTTTCAAAACTACAAATCCCAGCATGTACTGACAGACCGTGCATGCTGGGAGTTGTTTTGCAACAGCTGGAGGCACACTGGTTGGAAAACCTTCAGTTAGGTTCTGTTACCTAACTATTTTCCAACCAGTGTGCCTATAGCTGTTGCAAAACTACAACTCCCAGCATGTACTGCTGCTGGGATATGTAGTTGCGTACCTCCAGCTGTTGCATAACTACAACTCCCAGCATGCCAAGACAGCTGTTTGCTGTTTGAGCATGCTGGGATTTGCAGTTTTGCAACATCTGGAGAGATACAGTTTAGAGTCCACTGCACAGTGATCTCCAAACTGTGGCCCTCCAGATGTTGCAAAACTACAAATCCCAGCATGCCCACATAGCAAACTGCTGTGTGGGCATGCTAGGAGTTGTAGTTTTGCATAATCTGGAAGGCTACAGTTTAGAGATCACTGTATAGTGGTCTCAAACTGTAGTCCTCCAGATGTTGCTAGGCAACTCACCGGCTTCCGTAGGATCCAGGGAGCCGCATCGCCGTCCTCTGCTGCCACCGATCCCCGTCGCTGCGGTAAGTGGACTTCGGCGCCGGTCCCCTTCGGTTTCCCCATTCTGCCCCGCTTATTGTGGGTGGGTAGAATGGGGAAACCGAAAGTTAACCCCCTCCCCCCCCACCCCCGATCTGCTATTGGTCATCGCTTATAGACGACCAATAGTAGGGATAAGAGGGGTGGACACCCCTGCCACCTCACTCCTATCCCTTCAGGGGGATCGGTGGTGTTTTGGACAACCCCGATCCCCCTCATTTTCCGGGTCACCATAGACCCGTGTTACCCGGAATCACCCCCATGTCGGTGATCGCAAATTGCAGCTGAATAATTCACACCTGCGATTTGCAGCGATCGCCAACATGGGGGGGGGGGGGGGGGGATCTGATGACCCCCCCTGGGCATTTGCGCGGGGTGACTGCTGATCGATATCAGAGGTCCGGTACCTGCCCGGGACCGAAATTCCCATTACGTACGTGTACATCCATGGTCCTTAAGGGGTTAAAATCCCTCTATTTTGACGATCTATAACTTATTTTTCCGTATAAGCGGCAGTAAGAGAGCTAATTTTTTGCGCCGTTTTATGGATAACACATTTGCATATACGAAACTTTTAATAATTTTTTGTGGGAGTATTATGTGACAAAAAAGCAGCAATTTTGTACTTTTTTTTACTTTTACGCCGTTCACCATACGGGATCAACAACATTATATTTTGATAGTTCGCACATTTATGCACGCGGCGATACCAAATATGTTTGTTTATTTTACACTTTCTGGGGGTAAAACTGTGAAAAAGGGATGATTTACATTTTTATGGGGGGGGGGGGGGTCATAATACAGTGGTCCGTCAACATACCATGGTAATTGGTTTTGGAGGTGGACAATTGCTTGTAGAAACTATTGTATGTTAAGGGATTCGTGCTCAATCATACTCACATGTCCACGCAGCTCTGGCCCATCAGTTCATCGCTTCTCTGATGCCTTATCACTACGTCACCGCTGCCCTGCGCCGTCGCTCTCCGTCGCCATCATCACTGCATGAACAGCATCGTGATGACGGCAATGGAGAGAGACGGTGCAGGGCAGAGGCAGCAGAGGCATGGTGGAATGATGTCCCGGAGCAGCAGGGACATGTAAGCATCATCTCATGTCAGGGGACCATTGTAATCAAGTACAGCAGTGTGGAATGGCAATAAGGTCAAAAGAATTCTCTATCAAAAATAAAAAGGTGACAATATTAACCTCAAATATACATAGCTAACAATCATATAGAAAGGTAGTAGGACATGTCCATTGCTTGGGAAGAGGTTATCCAAGGACAAAACCTTATCAAATTGCATAACAGTATGATCTCTAATAGCGTTCAAATGTTCGGATAACATAAGGTTATTCTGGGACATTTATCGTTGCTCCGGTAAGAGTTCTGTAGGAATTTTTTGCTTTCTTTTGGTTTTGCTTATGTGTGACATTTATCATATCCCATGGGGGGGGGGGGGGTTGGATCAATTTGGCTTATATAATCAAAAAACAATAAATCACTTTTGAATACTTTTTAGCACACAAGCAAAAACCAATAAAGGACTTCTGAACACCACTTTGTCACCCCACCTCAAACATTAGCTGTGAAAAAAAAAAAAATGTGCGATTGAAAGAGGAGATTTTTGTTCTTACTGTTAAATCCTTTTCTCGAAGGATCCATTGGGGGACACAGACCTTGGGTATATGCTGTTGCTAGGAGACTTGACACTATGGAAACCAAAAAGTCAGCTCCTCCCAGCAGGATATACCCGCCTACAGAGCCTGAGGTAATCAGTTTAGTCACCAAGCAGTAGGAGATGACCGAGATGCCGAGAACTAAGACCAGTCCGAGGCAACCAGAACAAAAAAAATAACTGAACATACCCTCGGACAGATAACCAAACACAGGAAGACCAGAGAAAGCTCCCGTCCTTTCTCTAGTGTTCCTGTGTTTGGTTACCTGTCCGAGGGTATGTTCAGTTATTTTTTTGTTCTGGTTGCCTCGGACTGGTCTTAGTTCTCTGCATCTCGGTCATCTCCTACTGCTTGGTGACTAAACTGATTACCTCAGGCTCTGTAGGCACACTGCCGAAAGGAAGTGACTGAGAGATAAGTCCAAACAGCCCTCTCCACAACCAGTTTGTGGAGCAAACTCCCTGGGATGAGAAGGGGCCGGACAAAAAGATGGCAGGACGATGTCCTCAATGAGATGAAAAAGTCGAAACCATCTCAGGTAAAAAAGGAAGGACCTTGACAAAACAGCTTGTCCAGGTATACAACCAGGAAGGAAGAACGGCAGGAGAAAACTGCCAGCTCTGACACCCACCTAACAGAGGTAAGAGTAATAAGGAACGCCACCTTCCAGGGAAGGAGGCGAAGAGGAATGTCCCTGAGAGGTAGTGCCTTGCAGTGCACCTAAGACCAAGTGTAAGTCCCAAGGGGGAGAAGGGGACCGAGAAGGAGGGGCAGTGTGTGCCACTCCCTGAAGCAGGTCTGGACACGAGAATTGAACGCCAGAGGACTTTGAAAAAGAATGAAAAGTGCCGAACTTTGACCCTAAAGGGAGCTGAGAGCCAACCCTTGAGCCAACCCTGAATGGAAAGGGAAAAGGGGTTAGGGAAGGAAAACCACGACCAGAGAAAAAAGGCTGAGATTCACACCAATGCAAATAAGACCACCAGGTATGGGGGTAAATCTTCACAGAGGAAGGTTTGCTAGCCCTCAGCATGGTGCAAACCACTTGGGAAGAGAAACCACAGTCTGAACCTCCACGCCATCAAAAGCAGACACGGTAAATAGGGGTGGCACAGGGGACCTAAGATAGGAGGTCTGGGCGAGAGGGAAGGCACAGCAGTAAGTCGTTAGGAGCCTGACCGCAACGACGTCCCACACCCGCCGGAGCCAGTCAGGGCCACGAGAATGGCGGGAACACCCTCTGCTGTGAGAGTTTCCTCAGGACTTTGGAATGAGAGGAAGGGGAGGAGACAGACAAGGTAGGGCCAGGCCCAACTAAGAAACAGATAAGGTAGGACAAAGCCTGACCAAAAGAGAGGAACGCTGCAGTTGTGGCGGAACAAGTAGAGGTCCACGCTTGGAGCGCCCTAGGAGGTTGCAGGTCACTGCAAACACCTCCGGATGTAGGGACCACTCGTCTTGGACGGCTGAGGACCAGCTGAGACAGACCACCTACCAGTTGAGTGTGTCCGGAATGAAGATCGCTGAGATGGTCGGAAACTTGAGTTCCGGCCAGAAGGGAATTTCCCGAAGAAGCAAAGATAGAATTGCCCTAGTCTCAGCATGGTGATGGGGAGAAGGGCTTCTGGGGGGGGACCAAGACCCCAGACCGGCCGGTCCTTGAAAACACCTCCCCAGTCTAACAGACCAGCAGGAAGGAGCGCCCCTGAAAAGCAAGGGGAAACAAAGCCACCATAGAAGGGACCAACAAGACTGTCGAGAGAGAAAGGGGACCTGTCACACCGGAAGAGAATCACCAGTTGATGAAGAGGTCGGTGATGAAACTGTGTGAATGCGTGCCATTCACACAGTTTCATCACCGACCTCTCCACGGCCACCAGCAACCGACCCAGGACAGTATGCAAAAGCAAATAGAAACTGGAGCAGAATGCCGAAGTTATCTGACTTCTGACAAGAGAGTCAGCCGAATGTCTGGCAGAGTCGAAAGCAGGCAGATGCCGCGTTGAACTAGAGCCCCAGGAGAGAGGTTGAACTTGTCATGATTAACCATCCAACCAAAGAGAAAACAAGGGTTGGAGGTTGAGACCAAGACTCCCCAGAGTCTGGGCCCTGGTTGGAGATCTGATCAGGAGGTCGTCCAACAAAGGAATCACTGAAACAACTCTTGTCCGTAACAGGGCTATCACAGGCGTCAGGTCCTTGGTAAGGACCCGCGGAGTAGTGGTCAGACCGAAAGGGAGAGCCACAATAGAAAATGGTCGTCCGGAACTGCAAAGCGGAAGTACCGCTGATGACCGGGAAATATTGGAATGTGGAGGCAGGCATCCTTGATGACCACCGAGGGAAGAAAAACTCCGCTTGAACCATGGACTCCAGCACCGAACGGAGAGATTCCATTTGGAATGGGAAGCAGAAGATGCTGGTGGAGATGCTCGAGAACCAAGATTGAGCGAAAAGCAACGCCCGTCTTGGGGACCACAAAGAGGTTGGAATAAAAAAAAACTTGAAACCGTTCCCCTGAAGGAACAGGGACACTCCCTGGATGAAAGGGAACTGGAACGCGCCACGAAATGCCTCCACTAGAGAGGACCACCGGGAAAGAAAAAAGCAGTACCATGGAAGGGAGGCAAAATCGACCCTGTATCCGTTGACTACAACATCCCTGACCCAGGAAACCTGAAAGTGCGTGTCCAAGTATCCTGGAAGAGAAGACAACCAACCACCCTATTACGCTTGTGAGAAGCGTAGGGAGAAGGGGAGAGAGTCCCCCCGGAGGGCCGACAGAGGGAGGACCTCTCCAAGGCAGTCACCACAGAACGGGAGACCTGCGCCAAGTCGGATATAGACTGTGAGAGGGAAGAAACCCAGGGTGGAGGGAAGGCCGAACCCGCCAGGTCTGGAAGAACATCTGGGGTAGTAACAGGGTAGCGCACAGGGTCCCCGAAGCAATAATAACCCAGATAATGATGGCGCCCGCTCCCGGCCCCGAGCGCACCTTGTGAACGCATATGTGCCTCGGGGGAACGGAGCTGGCGAACGCCGTCGGCAAAACACTGCCGAAAACGAAAGTAAAAACTTCTGTGCGGCCGTGCTGATAAAGCGCCGGCCTGCAGAACAGATACGCCGCGGCTGCAGAGGACAGTCGCCTCATACATACTGTGCACCAAACACACACATGCCTGCAATATATAAATGCCACTGCTCTAACCCCAATAAAAACTTCCCCCCCACAGAGTAAAAAGGGAGGGAAGAACCCCTCCTGGCCAGTCCCATAAACCCTTATAGAAAAAAGGGTGTCTCCAGCTGTTGAGAGTCCAGGACCTAAGGAAAAAAAGGGGGGGGGGGGGGGGAATATACTCACCTTAGTCAGAAGAACTTGCCTAATGAAGTCTTCCTGATGAAGCCTTCAGCCAGCTTTTAGTCAGGGAAAAGTGGGAGACCCGGACCCGTGAGGTACAACCCCAGGCACTGGCCGTTGGCAAGAGGGGGTTGACAGTACATCCACGATGTCTGTGCCCCCTCAATCGCAAATGGGGAAACAGTGAACGTTATGTTCCTGAGTCCCCACCTGAAAACAGGAAAATAAAAGGAAATAAGAAACTAAATATCCCTAATCTAGAAAAAAAGTTAGACCAGGTCTGGGAAAGACCCCAGACCAGTGTCCATCTCCTGCGGACACTAAGCTTAAACTGATTACCTCAGGCTCTGTAGGCGGGTATATGCTGCTGGGAGAGCAGACTTTTTGGTTTCCATAGTGTCAAGTCTCCTTGCAACAACAGCATATACCCAAGGTCTGTGTCCACCAATGGAGCCGATAGAGAAATATATATTTAATACTTTTTTTTTTCCTCTTTTTTTACACAACTGGGAAGAGATGACCAGGGGGAGATGAGAGGGGTGCTAGAAAGTTAAATTAGTTCTTTTTAAAATAAAAAATCTTAATCCTTCCAGTACTTATTAGCTGCCAAAAACTACATAGGACATTTTCTTTCTGGAACAGAGCTCTCAGCTGACATGACGAGCACAGTGCTCTCTGCTGACATCTGTCAATTTTACGAATTTCCTATGTAGTATTCAGCAGCTAAAAAAGTACTGGAAGGATTAAGATTTTTTAATAGAAGTAATTTACAAATCTGTAACTTTCTGGCACCAGTTGATTTAAAAAATGGTGAATTATAATCACCGATAATTTTATTTCCTGGAAGTCTCCATGACAACACCTGGAGATTGCAAGTGCCTAATTGGGACAGGAAAAACAGTTTAAAACCCCACCCCTTTCTCTCCATTCCCAGTGTATTATAAAGAACACCGAGTAGAAAGGAAAAGTGATCACCAAATGACCAAACCAGAAAGAAAACCAAAAGGGTGGGTATTATGGGTGCTGTCATGGAGACTTCCAGGAAATACAATTATCGGTGAGTATAATTCACCATTTCCCAAGTCGTCTCCATGACAGCACCCGGAGATAATACCAAAGAATAGTATTCAGGGAGGGACCACAGCAATCAAGACCTTGCGTCCAAACGCCATGTCCTGATTAGAAAGAACATCTAATCTATAATGTTTGGAAAACGTATGTAAATTTTTCCAAGTGGCTGCACGACAAATCTGCGCCACAGAAGCAGATGCTCTCTCTGCCCATGAAGAGACTGCACAGGTAGAATGAGCCTTTAATTTAAGAGGGGGATTCTTTCCCTTTGCTGAATAGGCGTCTGAGATGGCCATACGGATGCATCTCGCAATAGAACTCTTGGAAGCCTTTTTCCCTTTGTTAGGACCTGCAAACTGGAGAAAAAGGTTTTTGTCTTTCCTCTAGGGACGGGAGGACTCTACATACTGTAATACTGCTCTCCTTACATCTAAACAGTTGAATGATCTTTCTTGATCATTTTTAGAAGCTGAGCAGAAAGGAGGAATAACAATATCCTGGGATCTATGAAAAGATGAAGATACTTTCGGTACAAAATTAGGGTCTAATTTGAGAATAATTCTATCATCTCTGACTATAAAAAAAGGCTGTAACGTAGAGAGAGCCTGAATATCACTGACTACGTGCAGATGTTATTGCTACCAAAAATACAGTTTTTAAAGGTAAGTAATTTGATAGAGATGGACTATTGGCTCAAAGGGAGATTCGGTAAGGGCCTCAAGGACTACATTAAGGTTCCACGGAGGGTAGAGGTTTGTAATCCTAGGTCTAAGTTTCTCAGAGGCTTTAATAAACCTAGACACCCAACAATCATCTCCTAGTTTCACTTTGAAAAGAGCACTGAGGGCTGAAACCTGCACCTTTAAAGTGTTTGGAGAAAGACCCAAGTCAAAGCCATCTTGCAGAAAATTAAGTATCTGAGGAATGTTAGGGGATTCAAGTGAAAAGGAAGACCCACACCAGGAAATGTATTTTTTCCAAACCTTAGAATAGCTCTTACAGGAGGAAGACTTGCGACTGGCTAGTAGGGTGTTGATTACTCTTTCAGAGAAACCCTTTCGTTCTAGTAGGAGCTTCTCAGTTTCCAGGCCGCTAAGTTGAGGGTATGAACCTGACTGTGCTGGACTGGACCTTGGGTTAGTAGATCTGGACGAGGAGGAAACCTTATTGGATCTTCCACACTCATGGACTTTAGAAGAGGAAACCAACTTATTTTGGGCCAAAAGGGGGTGAGGAGGATTAACGTACACGAGTGGATCATCAGCTTGTGTAGTACTCTGGGTATTCGGACTATTAGAGGGAAGGCATATCCCAGGCTGAAAGACCATTCCTGAACTAGAGCATCCACTGCCACTGGAGAGTCTCTGGGATTCAGAGTGAAGAATTTGCTCACTTTGCGATTTTTTATGGAGGCAAACAGGTCTATCTGGGGTAGACCCCAGGCGTTGACTATTGACAAAAATGCTCAGTCGGCTAGCATCCATTCCCCCGGATCTATAAAGTTTCGACTTAGAAAGTCTGCTCTGATGTTCCATATCCCCCTGAGATGAACTGCTGAGATGGAGAGTACATCCTGTTCTGCCCAACAGAATATTTGACCTGAGTGATTGTAGGGCTGAGTGGCGAGGCCCCCCCTTGAGGATGAATGAAAGCCTTTCTGAGAACTGCCACCACCATCATTTTTGTGAAAATGCAGGGAGCTGAGGAGAGCCCGAAGGGCAGACAAACAAATTGAAAATGGCGGACTCTTCCGTCCCACTGGATGGCGAATCTTAGAAAGGGTTGAGAGTCTATATGGATAGAGACGTGGTAATACGCGTCCCTTAGATCTATTCTGGCCATAACTGCACTGTCTTTTATGAGATGAATGGCTGACCTCACTGTCTCCATCCTGAATTTCCTGTATATAACTAATCTGTTTAAGGGTTTCAGATTGATGATAGTCCTGAATTTCCCATTTGGGTTCTTGATTAGAAACAGATGGGAATAATGACCTAAACCTCTGGTTTTTTGGGACCTCTATGACTGCCCCTAAACTCAATAGATTCTGGACCCCTGAATGATTAGGGCTAGGGAACCTGGGGATTTGGTTACCACAAATCTTGGGGGAGGGGGAGAGGAGAACTCTTCCCTGTATCCCTCTTTGATTATGTTGACTATCCAAGGGTTGGGAATCAATGATTCCCAAATGTGGGCGAAAGCTGACAATCTCGACCCTACCGGAATGGAGTCATTGTTTACCTCCACCAGCGCTAGACTGGTTGGGGTTAAACAAGAAGCCCCTCCCTCTACCTCCTTTCCTATAGGACCAACGGCCTGTTTTGCCCTTACCTCTATAGGGCTGATTAGTTTGAGAAAGGAGGTCTTTCTAGGTTGAGCACCGTCTTTGGGAAACCCTTTTTTTATTGCCTGAGGCCTTAGCCAGGATATTATCTAAGTCAGCTCCAAAAAACAAATTGTCCATAAAAAGGAAGGATGGCTAATTTGTTTTTGGAGGCAACATCCCCTGTCCAGGATTTTAACCAGAGCACCCATCTTGAAATATTTGACAGGACGGCAGTGCGGGCAGATAATCTGACAGATTCTGCAGATACATCTGCGAGAAAATTGGTAGCCATTTTAAGAATAGGGAGACTTGCAATTATATCCTTTTTAGGGGTATCGCCCTGTAAGTGTAGCTGAAGTTGGTCAATCCACACACCCAAGGTTCTAGCTACACAAGTAGAAGCTGCATTAGGTCTAAGCAACGTAGCTGCTGCCTCCCAAGATTTCTTTAAGAGAGACTCTGTTTTTCGGTCCATTGGATCCTTTAACTGAGAGAAGTCTTCTAATGGCAAGGAGGTATTTTTGGCCACCTTGGCTATGGGAGCGTCGACTTTTGGAATAGTGTCCCAGTTAGTTGAGTCAGTCTCCGCGAAGGGATAACATCTCTTAATGCCCTTAGGAATAAAAGACCCCTTATCTGGTCTAGCCCATTCGTCATTAATGATCTTATGAATGTTCAGATGAACAGGGAAGGAGGGAGATTTACGGTCACCTAGACCTCCAAATAATTCATCCTGAATGGTTTTAACCTCTTGTACCTCCTCAAGGTTAAGGGTGGCTCTAACCGCTTTAATAAGCTCCTCAATGTTCTCCGGATTAAACAGAAATTTTTTAAAACCCGTATCCTCCTCTTCTTAAGGGCTGTCTACCCATTCACCCTCCTCCATATCCTGATGAGACGTATTATCATCAGAGTCGGAGAAAGATCATTTTAGTTCTTGATTGGATCTTCTGAGATCCAGACGGGACCGCCTGACTTGAAGAGGATTTAGAAGCCTGGATTTCAGACCGAATCATAGATCTAATATCTTTCATAATATCAGGAGTTTCCTCGGAGACTAAATTGGCAAGAAATTTATTACATAGCGTTTTTTTTTTTTTAAGACACCTGAGGCTCCTTATTACAGATTACACATTTTCTTATTTTAGATTTAGTTTTTACATAAATCAAAGGAGTATCCTTTTCTCCCTAAAAAATAAAGGGAGGAAAGGATCAGACAGTAATTCTGAAGAAAGGCCAGGGTATAAACCCTATAGACCCTCATTACTAATGGTTACTTGGATCTGCACGGGTTCAACCTCAGTGGCCTTGACCGGTGTGGACATCATGGAAGACTGTAGCAGCAGAAAATTCTTCAGCTGAAACAAATAGCACCTTCAAGGGAACGCGCATAGAGGCTTGAAAGCCATCATGATGAACGCCAAATAAAACACCAGCATCAGGAGTACTTACAAGATAACCTGTGGTGGGTAATAGGACATAGCAACTGTCTCTGCAGCGTTAGCGGCTGCGGTTGAGGAGTAATCCTATAGAGCTTACTCCTCTGGAGTAAGCGCCCTCTGTGGTTTCCTTGTGGTTTAAATTCATGGGGATTTTTGAAATCCCTGCCTCTTCTCCGGCCAGGTGTGACATCAGACGCCATACACGAGGCCGGAAGCACGATTCGGAGGACTCCTACGTCACCGGAAGTGACGTTCCTACCATAGAGTCCCCCGGTTTACGATGCCGCCGCTTATTAGACGGCGCAGGACCGAGGACCGCGATCCAGCCCCTATTGCGTCTCCCCTGCATAAGCCCGCCTGGGTGCCGCAAGGGGAGACTGAAAGGAGAAGACGTTTGAACTTGTGTAGGGTGGCCGCCCGCGTAACGGAGGTACTCTATGGGCCACCCCAACTCTCTTAGCAGAAGAGCGCTCCTGCACTCTCAGAGATTCCTTCCCTACTCGGGACAGGAAAAACACTGGGAATGGAGAGGAAGGGTGGGGTTTTAAACTCTGTTTTTCCTGTCCCAATTAGGCAGGTGCAATCTCCGGGTGCTGTCATGGGAAATACATATTTCCACGGGAGTACCACTTTAAGTAATATTAGAGATGGCTGAGAAGTTAATCCATCATTTTTTTGTAGATAACATGGTGGCCATAATAGATAGCACATGATGCATACAGCTATATACTATATAGTGAATTATTGATTGGTTGTCATTAAGGTCAGTTCCTCAACAACTTTTAGGACTGGGCCAATTTTGGCCTTAAAGATCAAGGGCTAATTTTTTAAATGTCATCCGTCTCATCTTATGGTGTAATAACGTCAGGACTCTTAATTTATCCAAGTGATTCTAGGATTGTTTTTTCGTGACATATTGTACTTTATATTAGTGGTAAATTTTAGTATCTACATTCTGCATGTGTGTGGAAAACTCAAATATACCATGAATAAAAATAGAAAATTTTGCATTATTCTGAACTCCTAATTCTCTAAAATAAAAGAGCCAGCCCATCTACTGTAAATTAGTTAATTCACATATACAATATGCCTATTTTATGGTTGGCATTTTTTTTATGTCCTTTTACTTTTCAAGGACATTACAGGACTTAACAGTTTGGCAGTAGTTTTCTAAATCACTTGCAATAATGTTCATCAATCTGTGGGAAGGTTACTTAACATTACAAACAAACAACCAATTTAACCCACCTGTTCAGCTGACTGAGGAATATCATTCAATAAAGCAACAGGAGCATGATAGCCTGGTTTTTTCTGCCCAAATGATGCTGTAGGATCATCATCATCCTGGCAAAAAAACAAAAACAAAGTTAAATCCTACAAAATGTAAAGGAATATTTATCAAATCTCATGCAAACGAACAGTAGGGCAGTTCACCATAGCAACCAGATTGCCTCTTTTCTGCAAAGGCCTCTTAAAGCAGATATTGAAACAAGCAACAAGAGATCTAACCAACAAAGCAGATATAAACTGGTGAAAATAACTTTATTATGCACATAACACATTTACGGGGCTTCAGACCCCCACTATTCACCAGAATATGTCAGAACAACTCAATTAGGTGCATTTCACCCAGTTTTGCTGCTAATTGCAGGAGACAGACTTTACAGTAAGTTTATAGAGACCATCTTACGCAACGAGACAGAGAGAAGATCTTAGCTTAAAGCTTCACCCATTCTGGAATGGATGTTTAAAGAATTATAAAACTTACCTGGTCTAGGCCAAAGTGTGCTTTGTTTACAGTGTAAAATAGATGCATAGGTGGGATGTGCATCAGACCATTATGGCATACCGTGTGCATAGGGCTGGGCGGTATACCGGTTCATACCGAATACTGAAATTTTTGTCCTGCACGATAGGAATTTTTCCCCATACCGCAATACCGGATTGGCCCCTCCCCCTCGGGAACGTCGGACAGCTGTCAGCCTATCACAGGCCGCAGCGATGTTCCGCCTCGGCCGGCGATGGGTAGAGTGCACTGTCATGTAAGAAGCCGGCCAGTGATAGGCTGACAGATCTCAGACGTTCCCATCCCCAGGAAGAGTGTAAGGCCGACGTAGGAACGTGCGTTAAAGTTTACTTTGTTTACCTTTTGCAGCCCGGGCATAGGGATACAGCATACAGTATAGATTTCCAGCGGCACGCAACAAACAGGAGGACAAGGAGGTCAGCGCTTGCGGGCGATATGTGAGTATTTACCCCGATGGGAACAGTGCAGCGCTGGGCTGATAATTCGGGGGGAGGGGGGGTGGGAATACAGTTATATACCGTGGAACCGTCATAAGTTACAAAAAATACCGTGCTACACATATTTGGTCATACCGCCCAGCCCTACCTGTGAATATACCATAAATGTACAGATGGTAATAACCCTTTAAGGCTGTGTTAACATGTCTTATTTAGCCAGTATGTTTAGCTTAAACCTGGAGTGGAACCAACAGAAAAACTAATACTGAATGATTTGCAGCTTAAGGGCTAGAGTGTCAGTACCCTAAGGCTCTGTTCACAGTACAAATTTTTCAAGTAGAAATTCTACGAGGAAATTCCTGACGAATCCTGATTACAGCAGCCTCCTCTGGAATTGGTGCTTAAAGGAATATTCCGGCCAAATAAATCTTATCCCCTTTCCTAAGTATAATGGATAAGATGTCTGATCTCCAGGAGCCCGCCGCTGGGAAACCCCACGATCTGTGCAGCACCCATATTCTATGCAGGGCTGCGTGGAGATCACAGAGGGGTCGTTTGGATAGGGGATAAGATGTATTAGGCCGGAATATCCCTTTAATGTCCGTGGCAATCTGCTGTGCACAGTGTCAGAATATATGGGCCAGAATTACTTTGGATAATCTTACTGTGTGGCTTCCATCTTCATTGTTTAAGTTACAAGTTCCATTTTGTGTAGAAATGATTTTCAGCCTCAAATTCCAGGATTTCAAATGTAGTCTGCAAGCCTGAAACATTTTATTGTCTTTGTTTATATAAACCCTTTTATGGCTCAGATAAGGACATTGAAATTCAGGCCACTTTCAGCTCAGGAGTATATAAGACAGGGAGATATCTGGGCATCTATAATACACACATATATATGAACATTATATTCCTGATATTAGTTAGATATTATCTATCATGATTATTATTGTTATTAGTAGAATGTTATGTTATATGGCCAGTATACCATTTGTAACCTATTATCTTATGCACATATAATTTTAGCATGTATAAAATGTGATGTCATGAAAAAAAATATATATATATAAAAAAAAGGGTAGTTATGGCTTATCTAATAGATTTATAACTAAGTCTAGACGATTGCATGAGGTCCTATTCATTAGTTGATTTCAGGTGGGAGCATTAATGCCACAATTTGATTGAAGACTTGTGAAAATCCCAAAATGTCTACTTTGTGTCTATGCTACATGTCAGACTCTAATCCAGCTAACTATATTGGTCATTCGCTGGAGAGATGACTTGACATGATGTATATCTTGTGTAATAGCTGGTAATTTTCAGGGAATTATTTTAGCAATTCGTGATTAAGAGTGCCCTCTTCTGCTCAATGAAGTAAATACATCTGGGTGAGAGGGGCCTAGCACATTTTTGTTCTAGAGATGTGATTGGTTGATCCCTTATCTGATCAGGATAAGGAAGCCCTGTATAACCTGTATTTGTTAGGCGATAATTGTTGGCTATTTTATAGCAGGGTGAATTTGCACTTGAGAATTTATATTTTAATACCCACAACTTGTGGACGAATTCAGACTTCTGTACTGATATAACTTTAGTGTAACTGCAGTCACTAACATTATCTTAAAGGGGTATTCCAGGCAAAAACTTTTTTTATATACATCAACTGGCTCCGGAAAGTTAAACAGATTTGTAAATTACTTCTACTAAAAAATCTTAATCCTTCCAATAGTTATTAGCTTCTGAAGTTTTCTGTCTAACAGCTCAATAATGATGTCACGTCCTGGGAGCTGTGCATGATGGGAAAATATCCCCATAGGAACTGCACAGCTCCCAAGACGTGAGTCATCATTTAGCAGTTAGACAGAAAACAACAGGCAGGTACAGTGGTAATAATGGGAGATTTTAACTATCCAGATATAGATTGGGGTCCGGGGTTGGCTAAAACTACAAAGGGGCGACAATTCCTAAATTTATTGCAGGATAATTTTATGGGCCAGTTTGTGAAGGACCCAACAAGAAGTGAAGAAGGTCTGATCATTTCCAACAACGCAGAGCTGGTTAATAATGTAACTGTGAGGGAAAACCTTGGTAATAGCGACCACAATATAGTTACTTTTGACTTAAAATGTAGAAAACAAAGACAGGCGGGGAAGGCAAAAACATATATAACTTTAAAAAGGCAAACTTCCCTGGGCTGAGGGCTGCACTACAGGACATAGACTGGGGGGAGGTGTCAAATACTGATACAGAAGGTAAATGGGACATCTTTAAATCAACTCTAAATAAATATACATCTAAATATATACCAAAGGGGAACAAATATAAAACGATTAAAACTAAATCCTACATGGCTGACAAATTATGTTAAAAGAGCAATAAACAAAAAAATAGCCTTCAAAAAATTCAAATCTGATGGGTCAGCTATAACATTTAAACAGTACAAAGAGCTTAATAAAATCTGTAAAAAAGGTAATAAAAACAGCAAAAATTCAAAACGAGAGACAGGTGGCCAAAGAAAGCAAAACTAATCCTAAATATTTTTTTAGATATATAAATGCAAAAAAAAAACAAGGACAGAGCATGTAGGACCCCTTAATAATGATAATTGGGAGGTTGTCACAGGCGATAAAGAGAAAGCAGAGCTACTGAATGGGTTATTTAGTTCTGTATATACTAAGGAAGAAGGAGCCGACATTGGACAGGTCAGTGCTGGTAACACATCATGTAATGGCTTAACTGGCTTAATGTAGAGATGGTACAAGGTAAGTTAAGTAATATAAATGTAAGCAAATCTCCAGGGCCAGATGGATTGCACCCAAGAGTTCTTAGAGAGGCAAGTTCAGTAATATCTGTACCCCTGTTCATGAAATTTAGAGATTCACTGGTGACTGGTATTGTGCCAAGGGACTGGCGCAAGGCAAATGTGGTGTCAATCTTCAAAAAGGGCTCTAAATCTTCCCCAGGAAACTATAGACCGGTAAGTTTAAAGGAAATCTGTCATCAGAATCACCCGCACTAAACCTGTTACACAGGCTTGTAGTGCGGGTGATCCTGATTATAACGCTCCTTACCTGGTTAAAAACGGTTAAGCGGTTCTTCAGATACCTATATTTTCAGTTTTCTGTTTTTCCCTGGTTTGGGACTCAGTGGGAGGTGTTATCATCTGGGACTCGGCCACACGTCATTCTAGCTGGGCGGAGCTGCCAACCGGCTCATGAATATTCATGAACTTATCCTCGCGGCCCTCCCCACCAGACCTAGAAAAAGGAGTTAGACTACGAGGATAAGTTAATGAATATTCATGAGTCGGGCGGCAGCTCCGCCCAGCTAGAATGACGTGTGGCCGAGTCCCAGATAATAACACCTCCCACTGAGTCCCAAGCCAGGGAATAACAGAAAACTAAAAATAAAGATATCTTAAGAACCGCTGAACAGTTTTTAACCAGGTAAGGAGCATTTTAATCAGGATCACCCGCACTACAAGCCTGTGTAACAGGTTTAGTGCGGGTGATTCTGATGAGAAATTTCCTTTAACGTGCATTGTGGGTAATTTGTTTGAAGGACTTATAAGGGATTACATACAGGAATGCATAGGGGATAATTGTATTATAAGTAATAACCAGCATGGGTTTACTAAGGATAGAAGTTGTCAAACCAATCTAATTTGCTTTTATGAAGAGGTGAGTAGAAGCCTTGACAGAGGAATGGCTGTGGATATAGTGTTTCTGGATTTTGCTAAAGCATTTGATACTGTCCCTCAGACATCTGACAGGTAAGTTAAGGTCTTTGGGTTTGGAAATTTTAGTTTGTAACTGGATTGAACACTGGCTCATGGATCGTACCCAGAGAGTGGTGTCAATGATTCGTACTCTGATTGGTCCCCGGTAATTAGTGGTGTACCCCAAGGTTCTGTACTGGGCCCGCTGTTTAATTTATTTATCAATGATATAGAGGATGGCATTAACAGCTCTGTTTCTATCTTTGCAGATGACACCAAGCTTTGTAGCACGGTACAGTCTATAGAGGAAGTGTATAGGTTACAAGATGACTTGGATAGACTAAGTGTCTGGGCATCCACTTGGCAAATGAGGTTCAATGTGGATAAATGTAAAGTTATGCATCTGGGTACTAATAACCTGCATGCGTCGTATGTCTTAGGGGGGATTAAACTGGCAGAGTCACTGGTAGAGAAGGATCTGGGTGTACTTGTAGATCACAGACTACAGAATAGCATGCAATGTCAGGCTGCTGCTCCCAAAGCCAGCAGGATATTGTCATGTATCAAAAGAGGCATGGACTCGAGGGACAGGGACATAATACTCCCCCTTTATAAAGCATTGGTACGGCCTCACCTTGAATATGCTGTTCAGTTTTGGTCGCCTGTACATAAAAGGGACACTGTGGAGCTGGAAAGGGTGCAGAGACGTGCGACTAAACTAATATGGGGCATGGAACATCTTAGCTATGAGGAGCGATTAAAGGAGTTACAATTGTTTAGTCTTGAGAAGAGACGTTTAAGGGGGGATATGATAAACGTATATAAGTACATTAATGGCCCATACAAAAAATATGGAGAAAAACTGTTCCAGGTTAAACCCCCCCCCAAAGGACGAGGGGGCACTCCCTCCGTCTGGAGAAGAAAAAGTTTAGTCTCAAGGGGCGACACGCTTTCTTTACCATGAGAACTGTGAACTTATGGAACCGTCTACCTCAGGAACTGGTCACAGCAGGAAAAATTAACAGCTTTAAAACAGGATTAGATACATTCCTGGAACAAAATAACATTAATGCTTATGAAGAAATATAACCATCCCTTCCCCAATATCGCGCCACACCCCTACCCTTCAATTCCCTGGTTGAACTTGATGGACATATGTCTTTTTTCGACCGTACTAACTATATATGTAACAACTCAACTTCAGAAGCTAATAACTATTGGAAGGATTAAGATTTTTTAATAAAAGTAATTTACAAATCTGTTTAACTTTCCGGAGCCAGTTGATATATAAAAAAAAGTTTTGGCCTGGAATACCCCTTTAACAGAAACATGTTCATAGAACTTTTGGTTCATATTTTCCAGAAGAATGAGCCCCAAATTATAGAATTAGTAAGGAAAATTCGCTTTTGCATAGCCAACAATAATTTATATGTTATCATTTATTAAGGCCAAGTTTCATTCATAATATCTAAGCTGAAATTACAATTGCATGTAACATTTTATATTGAATGTACCCATTTCTTTAGTATAACTACTGAATATATGCTATATACTGTTGATATCTGTGCTGCCATCTTGTGTTCAATTTCGAATAAGGTTGTGTGCTAGGCAGTATACTCCCATCCAGTGGGCAAAATTGCTATTATATTAATATGGTATAACAGCACAATTTCTGCATGCAGAATTCCGCTGCCGAAATTCTGCATTCCGTGCTTCAGAAAAATATAACTCTGGTCTTATATTTTTCCGGACTTCAACTGCAGAATCCCACTGAAGTTAAAGGGGTATTCCATGCAAAAAAAAATTTTTTATACATCAACTGGCTCCGGAAAGTTAAACAGATTTGTAGATTACTTCTATTAAAAAATCTTAATCCTTCCACTAGTTATTAGCTTCTGAAGTTTTCTGTCTAACTGCTCAATGATGATGTCAAGTCCCAGGAGCTGTGCATGATGGGAGAATATCCCCATAGGAACTGCACAGCTCCCAGGATGCGAGTCATCAGAAAGCAGTTAGACAGAAAAAAAAAATAAAAAACTCAACTTCAGAAGCTAATAACTATTGCAAGGATTAAGATTTTTTTAATCGATGTAATTTGCAAATCTGTTTAACTTTCCGGAGCCAGTTGATGTATAAAAAAAGTTTTGGCCTGGAATACCCCTTTAATGGGGCTGACTTTCTGCCAAATTTGTGCGGAATTCACACGGAATGCATGCGTAATCCGCACAAACTATCACTGCTCAGTTAAATAAAATCTCTTTTTACTGAGATGCAGAATCTGTGCAGAAATTTCTGCATGGATTCTGCACGAATTCAGCACCGATTACGCATGTGTTTAAAAACTGCAGAATTCATACAGATGTGCAGATTTTCCACTGTGGGAGCGTGGCCTAAGGGTACATTCACACTGCAGAATTGTCAAGCAGAATTCCACTCAGAAATTTCACTGCCTGCTGTATATGGGTTTTACATTGGAAATTCTGCAGTGTGAATGGGTGAAAGGTGAAAATTTGGACCACCACCATTAAGAGCAATGAAGTCTGTGCAGACCTAATAGATTTTGGCAGCGTCCACTGCAGATGGAGTCTCTTTTCAGAATACCTAGGTGGCTGTGGATTCCGTAGTTTGAGTGTTCCTTAACCGCTGGCAGAACATTTTTCTTTTGTAAGCATCTATGTAGATCTCGACAGCATTGGCATTGTTTTTGCTGGAAAGAAAGGCTACTGTAGCAGGAATGGTTGAAAAAGTGCATGCTAACTAGGAATGTCCCGATACCAATACTGGTATCAATAATGGGACCGATACCAGGCATTTACATGGTATCGGGGACTTTTTAAATGTACCTAATACCAAATCTGATATTTGCTGCAGTGCGGCCATCCTCAAGTCAAATGCCAGCTCTGCTGCTGCGTTCTCCCATCCGCATCATGGCATACCATGGAGGAACATGGAGGAGCATGTGACACACACACACGCATCACTCCACCTCCTCCACTGCGTCCAGTGTAACGCTATGGAGGAAGCAGAGTGACGTGCATCTCACATGCTACTCCATAGGACACCATGATGCGTACGTGAGAACGGGGCAGTAACACCAGAGGACAGCCGCAAGTAACCCAACTCCCAGGGGCACCTGTCTACAGGGTGGGACGGCAGCTGTCAACAAGGGGGGGCTGCTGCTAATGTCTGCAACTATCTATACTATCTACAAGGGGATGCCACCTACTATTACAGGCAATCTTATAGCAGTCACCTGCACGAACTTGAATTTATAGGTAGATCGTACAGGTGACCCGGTTTCAACCGCTGCTCACCATGTGATCATCAGCGCAATCTCTCCGAAGACATCAATCTCGCCGCCAATGCAAATTTCCTGTTCTGCCATGGAGAAAAAAAATCTTTGCTCATACTACAGCAGCCCACCTCCATTGCACACAACAAGGAACCCACATATCAGCATGGTAAGCAGTGCCAGAAACCGGGTCACCCTGGTGTCAGATTCCCTTTTAAAAAATAAAATAAACAAAGAAAAAAGCAGACATGAACCAAAATAACTCACATCTTCTTGCTCATTTGCAGCTATAGATGTCACATAACCAGTAAATCTACTGTCACTTCCACCATAAATTTCTTGATCGAAGTACCCAGTTGAATCAAGTCCAACTCCTTGCGTCTCATCTAGAGTAGCCTTCTTTCCTTGAATTTCACGTATCTGTGCTTCAATGTCTGTAATCAGAAGGAAAAAAAATAAAATAAAAAAAAACAACAACAACAACAAAAAACGCTGTTATAAAGTCAACCTGCAAGCTTCACATCAGCAATGAAGGTAAGCGATAGGAGTGTAAGTACCCGGTGGGTCAGGCCGTCCGTGGGTCGGGCTGTCCCCCTGCCTGTCCAGAATACTCTGAGGCAGCAACCTGAGGCTGCTGCCTTAACCCCTTAAGGACTCAGGGATTTTCCATTTTTTTCCTTAAGTGGTTAAGGTCAAAGACCATTTTGGCCTTAAGGACCAGGCCAACTTTATTTTTGCCTTTGTTTTTTGCCTTCTAAATCCATAACTTTTCCATTTAACCCCTTAATGACCAATCCCATTTTCACCTCAAGGACCAGGCCAATTTTATTTTTGCATTTTCGTTTTTCCCTCCTCGCCTTCTAAAATCCATAACTCCATTATATTTCCATGTACAGACCCATATAAGGGCTTGTTTTTTGCATGACCAATTGTACTTTGTAATGAAACCTCTCATTTTACCATAAAATGCACGCCGAACCCCCAAAACATTTTTTTTTAGGCAGGAAATTTTTATGAAAACCAAAATTTTGCACATTTTGGAGGGTTTTGTTTTCACACTGTACACTTTACGGTAAAAATGACATGTGTTCTTTATTCTGTGGGTCAATACGATTAAAATGATACCCATGGCTAGATACTTTTATATTTTTGTACCGCTTAAAAAAAATCTAAAACTTTTTGTACAAAATCAGTAATCTAAAATCGCCCTATATTGACCACCTATAACTTTTTCATTTTTCCGTATATAGGGCAGTATGAGGGCTCATTTTTTGCGTCGTCATCTGTAGTTTTTTAGATACCACATTTGCATATATAAAACTTTTAGATCATATATATATTTTTTTAGATAAAATGTGACAAAAAAGCAGCATTTTTGGACTTTTTACATTTTTTACGTTTACGCCATTCACCGTACGGGATCATTAACATTATATTTTGATAGATTGGACATTTACGCACGCGGCGATACCAAATATGTTTATTTAAAAAAATGTTCACGATTTTTGGGGGTAAAATGGGAAAAACGGACAATTTTTATTTTTATTGGGGGGAGGGGATTTTTCACTTTTTTTTACTTTTTTATTTTTACATTTTTCAACTTTTTTTTTTTAAACTTATGTTCCCATAGGGGACTATCTATAGCAATCGTTTGATTGCTAATACTGTGCAGTGATATGCATAGGACACAGCACTGCTCAGTATTATCGGTGATCTTCTGCTCGATCGCAGACCAGAGCAGAAGACCCCGGGTGACGGCCGGAGCTAGGTAAGGGGACCTCCGGCTGTCATGCTGGATGATCGGATTGCCGCCGCAGGTATGAGGGCTCATTTTTTGCGCCTTGATCTGAAGTTTTTAACGGTACCATTTTTGCATTTATAGGACTTATTGATAGCTTTTTATTCATTTTAAAATTATATAAAAAGTGACCAAAAATGCACTATTTTGGACTGAGGAATTTTTTTGCGCGTACACTATTGACCGAGCGGTTTAATTAACAATATATTTTTATAATTCGGACATTTCCGCACACGGTGATACCATGTATGTTTATTTTTATTCTTATTTACACTTTTTTTTTTTATGGGAAAAGGGGGGTGATTCAAACTTTTAATAGGGGAGGGGTTAAATGATCTTTATTCACTTTTTTTTTGCAGTGTTTTAGCTCCCATAGGGACCTATATGGGGCGATAAGAGGGCTCATTTTTTGCGCCATGATATGTAGTTTTTATCAGTACCAGGTTGCTTAGGTTTCCCTTTATGAATTTTTAATAAATTTTTCTGGTATAAAATGTGACAAAAAAGCAGCAATTTTTGACTTTTTTAGGCCGTTTACCGTACGGGATAATTAACAATATATTTTTATATTTCAGACTTTTACGCATGCGGCGATACCAAATGTGTATTAATTTTTTACGCTTTTTTGGGGGTAAAATGGGAAAAACCGATGACATTTTACCTTTTTATTAGGGGAGGGGATTTTTCACCCCCCCTCCCTTTTACACTTTATGTCTCCATAGGGGACTGTTCATAGCAATCATATTGTATAGGACATGGCACTGATCAGTATTATCGGTGATCTTCTGCTCTGGTCTGCTCGATCTCAGACGAGAGAAGAAGACCCCAGGAGACAGCCGTGAGGGGACCTCCGGCTGCCATGCTGGATGATTGAATCCCAGCGGCAGCGCTGCGGGCGATCCGTTCATCCATTCAAAGTACCTCACTGCCGCAGATGCCGTGATCTGTATTGATCACGGCATCTGAGGGGTTAATGGCGGACATCCACGCGATCGCGGATGTCCGTCATTACCGGCGGGTCCCTGGCTGCTGATAGATCATGTCAGCAAGTAAATGTACCTCATGGTGCGTTAAGTGCCACGTCACCATGACGTACATTTACATCCATTGTCGTTAAGGGGTTGAACTGCACTGTGAATGGCGTAACCGTAACAAAAATATGAAAGTCCGGAATTGCGTATTTTTTTTTTGTCCCTTCATATACCATAAAAAATGTCCCATCAGCACCCATAACTACAGATTACGGCACAAAAAAAGAGCCCTCATATATCCCCGTATACAGAAAAATCTAAAAGTTATAGGGCTCAGAAGAGAATTTAAAGTAGGGATCGACCAGTTATCGGTTTGGCCGATATTCACGATTTTCTAAGTTATCGGTATCTTAACTTGCCGATAATGCGGGCGCTTTAAATCAATGAACTGCAGCGGCTTTTGCGGGGCCAGAGACCGCTGCCCGCTTCTCTCCCCCTGCCTGTCCTGGGGTCCCGAGTCCAACCACCGCCTCTGCCCAATTGCCTCCCTCTGCCTATCCTCTGGCCAGAGACCGCCGCCACCCCATTGCCTCCCCCATCCCCGGTTTTATAATTACCTGTTCCCGGTGTCCACGCTACTTCTGGCTCCTGCGGCATCCTGCGCTGTTTATATTAGCTTTTCATATTCCTTAACAGGAGCTAAGCTGATACCAGGGAACACTACCTGAATAAGGTGATGTAATGAGCCGCTTTGCATATTCCTCTACCCAGAATGCCCGCGGAGTGCAAAATGGCCTTATGAAGCTCCGTCATACCAGGAGTGGTAATCTCTCCCTGAGATAAATACTCATCCCCTTTAGCTGCTCTCAGGCCTCTTACCCCAGCAAAGCCAGATCACCCTGCTCTGTACTGACGAGTGGCAAAAACCACGAAACAGCTGTCTGCAGATGGGTAGAAACTTTCCTTTTAAGAAGTAGTCTGGCTTGGCATAAATCCTGATTAGCTTTTCATATTCCTTAACAGGAGCTAAGC
This sequence comes from Hyla sarda, assembly GCF_029499605.1. Classification (NCBI taxonomy): domain Eukaryota; kingdom Metazoa; phylum Chordata; class Amphibia; order Anura; family Hylidae; genus Hyla; species Hyla sarda. The sequence goes on from NC_079196.1 coordinate 134,462,789, forward strand.
TGATAACAGGGAACACTACCTGAATAAGGTGGTGAAATGAGCTCCTTTGCATATTCATATATATATATATATTCACACGTTACTTATATGTCAACAACAAACATAGGATAGGTGATTTAACCCTTACTCACCCCCATTTGCCAGGGGCGGGGTTTATGTTTAAAGTCCCATACAAGTCAATGGGAAATATATGTTACTGCCTAACTTCCAAATGGCTTGAGATATTTCGATAATACTTGGTCACATGTTACTTATATGTCCACTTAAAATATAGGATAGTTAATTTAACCCTTAACTACCCCCATTTGTGAGGGTCGGGGTTTTTGATTAACGTCCCATGCAAATCAATGGGAAATGTATGTTCCCACATAACTTCCGTACGGCTGGAGATATTTCAAAGGGGCATACGAGGACGGCATACGACGCATGGAGCGAACTTCGCTCCGTGCTGGATGACTGGTGATGCAGGGCGAAGGCTCATGACGTCACGGTCATGCTCTGCTCGTGACGTCACGGCCATGCTCCCTCGGGCGCCCCCTCCTTTAGACTTGCATTGAGGGACCGTGACGTCACGCTCCTCCGGCGCTGCACCCGACGCTCTAAGCAAACACCGGGTGCAGCAGGGAGATCGCGGGGGTCCCCAGCGGCAGGACCCCTGCGATAAGACATCTTATCCCCTATCCTTTGGATAGGGGATAAGATGTCTAGGGGCAGAGTACCCCTTTAAGGACCAGGCCACTTTTGTTTTTACATTTTCGTTTTTTCCTCCTTGCCTTGTAAAAAAATCATAACTTTTATATTTTCATCCACAGACCATATGAGGGCTTGCTTATTGCGTGACCACTTATTCTTTGCAATGACATCGCTCATTTTATCATAAATATTTTTTTGGGTGCAACACACATTTTATGTGCAAATTTTGAAAGGTTTCGTTTTCACGCTGTACACTTTACGGTAAAAATAACATGGTTCCAGTATTCTGTGGGTCAATACGATTAAAATTATACCCATGGCTACAAGCTTTTCTATTGTACCACTTATAATATAAATTTTTCTATAAAAAGTTTGAGAGTTTATGTTTAACCCGTACAGGACCTAGGGCGTATGCATACGCCTTCTGTACCTGGGTCCTTAAGGACCCAGGGCGTACAGGTACGCCCGTGGGAATTTCGGTCCCTGCCACGCGCCGGGCAGGGATCGGACTGGGGTGACTGCTGATATCAATCAGCAGGCACCGAGCGCAAATCGCCCATGCCAGCGATCGGCGCAAATCGCAAGTGAAATCGCACTTGCGATTTGCGCAATTCCAGGTCACGTGTGACACGATGACCCGGAGATACAAGGTGATCGGGGTGTAGAATACACCCCCTATCACCTACTGTATCTATGGGGAGGTGGCGATTTCGCACCCCCCCCCCCAGGAGAGCTGCTATTGGCTGGACGATTGTCCAGCCAATAGCAGCCGGTAGGGGAGGGGTTAAACGGCATCCTCTGCAGCGCTGACCGTTAGCTGGGTTCAGTCATCGGTCAGAGCTGCAAGAGGTGCCAGGGACCCCCCCTCTGCCCCTATCAGATCGCCTCAGGAGACTTCGAAGATTCCCTAGATCAGAATCCCCAGGGACAGAATCAACCAGAGGGAAAGGTAGGGAAACCCATGTAATAAAGTTTAAAAAAAAAAATAAAATCCCCCCCTCCTGACCCCCTAATAGGGCTCGAGAGTATGCCTCATCTTTTTTTAGCGTGACCCGGGCCCTATTAGGGGGTCAGGGCGCTGCGATTTGCCAACCCCCCCCCCCCCCTTTTTTTTTTTTGCTCACATAACGGTGTGTGATTACTAATCACACACCGTTCTACATAGTTACACCAAGCACTCACTACACACTCGCCCGCCCCACCCATAATGGGGGTGGTCCGGGCCATCCATCCTTCCTGTAGTGTCCGGCGGCATTCCGGGTGGAGGGTGAACCGGTCCGGGCTGTCCTCTTCTCCACTCCGGGCAGGCTCCGGCCTAGTACACTGCATAGACGCCGCTACACCAGGTGCGTTGCTGCGCACGGGCGTCACTGCGCAGCGGCGTCTATGCTGCGTTACTAGGCCGGAGCCTGCCCGGAGTGGGGAAGATGACCCCCGGAGAAGAAGGACAGCCCGGACTGGTTCACCCTCCACCTGGAATGCCGCCGGACACTACAGGAAGGAAGGATGGCCCGGACCATCCTGACAGGTAGGGGGAGAGCAGCGGGTGGCGGCGGCGGGGGCCTATGGCACCGCAAAAGCCACTGCAGTTCATTGATTTAAAGCGCCCGCTTTAAATCAATGATCTGAAGCGGTGTCGCGGGGGGATAAATAGCCGATAACTTATACCGGAATATCGGTGTAAGTTATCGGCTATCGGCCCTAACCTCCACCGATTATCGGTATCGGCCCTAAAAAACTGATATCGGTCGATCCCTACCACGCACCCCCCATGGCTGGCACTAGTGCGAGTGGTGATGCCGCTGGTACTAGGAGTCCGACCCCCCAGGCGAATTTACCGGAGCTCCCTTCCGGTGAACCTGTCTGGGTTATCCAGGGATGTGGAAATCCTATAGCCCGACGCCCGGGACAAGTAGTTTTGGGCGCCGGGCAGGTGAATTGTTCATAGATTTAGCCCTGTATCGGGCGAGCAGGGACAGACAGACGTCCCCTTTATTTTTCTTTAATGTCGGTGTGAGGCGCAGGAGCGGATGGAAGTCTCCACCTCACACCAGCTCTGAGTGTATGGAGGGGGCAGCGGGGGCCTCCAGCTGACTGCAGAGTCCCCTTATCTCCCCTCCCGGAGGATGGACGGAGCTCAGAAGACACAGCAGGGTGAGAGAGAGGATGTTGACAGCTCTGTGCACAGCTCCATCCCCCACACACAGCTCTATCCCTCCCCCTCCCCTGCTCTGTCTAGACAGGACCTAATCCACCACGGGGAGGTTGCTTGTTTGCACAGGGAAAACACAGAGCAGGGGGGGTGAGGGGGGGGACGGAAATCTCACCTCACACCGGCCGGGACTACAGCTCTGATGTCCACTCATGGCGGCTCAGGTGAGGAGACCAAGAATACAGGCGGCGGCAGGAAGGGTGGTTGTATATGTAGGGTGTGAGTGTATGTGTGACGTGTGTATGTAATGTATGATGGGGGGGCAGCGGCAGGTGTATGTATGATGTGTGCATATGTATGGTGTATATCAGTGTTTCCCAACCAGGGTGCCTCCAGCTGTTGCAAAACTACAACTCCCAGCATGCCATGGGCATGCTGGGAGTTGTAGTTTTGCAACAGCTGGAGGCACCCTGGTTGGGAAACACTGGTGGATATGTTTGGTGTGAGTGTATGTGTGTATGATGTCTATGTGTGATGTGTATGTAATGTATGATGTGTGTATGATGTCTAAGTGTGATGTGTGTGTATGTGATGTATGATGTGGGGTGGGCAGCGGCAGGTGTATGTATGATGTGTGCATATGTATGGTGTATATGTATGATGTGTGCATATGTATGGTGTGAGTGTATGTGTGTATGTAATGTATGATGCGGGGGGGGGGGCAGTGGCTGGTGCATGTATGATATGTGTATGCATGAATGTTTTGTATAGGAGCAGACGGGCATTAGGGCAGTTTCCAATTTTCTTTAAATAAAAATAATGTACAAAAATAAACATAAGTGGTATCGCTACATGTGGAAATGTCCAGACTATTAAAATATAATGTTAATTAAACCGTACGGTGAACGGTGTAAATGTAAAAAATAGTCCAGAATTGCTCATTTTTGGTCACTTCATATGAGAAATTTTTTATAAGGTGATCAAAAAGTTACATGTAGATTTTTCTGGGCTCGGGTGTAAGAGGAGCTACAGCTCTCCGGCCGCTAATATCCTGGCATACTGCGATCGCCTACAGGGGTGTGGAAATTTTATAAAAAACTACTTGTCCACGGGACTAAAATAGAGCAAAATCTATTTGTCCCTCTCCACTGTCCGGCCAATTTTCGCTTTTACGCTCTCCTTTTTTCCTCCTCGCCCTATAATAGCCATAACTACCTACTATAATGTCACCTTTTAATTTTTCAATAACATTCACTGAACCAAAAAAAAAAAAAAATATTATATTATAATATAATATTATATATATATATATATATATATATATATATATATATATATATATATATATATATATATATATATATATATATATTAAGGGAAGTGAAATTGAAATAGTAAAAGATAATTTTGCAGATTTGGTGGTTTTTCTTTTCTGCGCCATTTACCTTGTGGTTGAGGTAACATGTTAGTTTTATACTTTAGGCCGCCTGATCACAGCGATACCAGATTTGTATCGTTTACGTCATGTTTTACTAATTCTGGACTTTTCCAAATTTTTTTTAATTGCCATTTTTTAACCCCTGTAGCTTTATTTTTTTTCCGCATACCAGGCTGTATGAGGGCTCATTTTTTGCGCCATAATCTGTTTTTTGTATCGGTACCATTTTGGTATTGATCTGACTTTTTAATCGCTTTTTTACTTTTTTTTATGGGATATTATAAAAATTTCAAATCTGTGGTTTGGTATTTTTTTTTTTACATTTACCGTACGGGATACATAATGTTATATTTTAATAGGTTGCACAATTACGCACGAAGCGATAACGAATATGTTTATTTTTATTATGTTTACATGTTTTTATATAGGTAAAGGGGCTGATTTGAACTTTTAACATGGAAGGGGTTAATGCAGCGGTCTTCAAACTGTGGCCCTCCAGATGTTGCAAAACTACAACTCCCAGCATGCCCGGACAGCCAACGGCTGTCCTGGCATGTTGGGAATTGTAGTTTTGTAACATCTGGAGGGGCACAGTTTGAAGACCACTGGATTAATATGTGTCTTTCAAACTTTTATTAAAACTTTATTATGATTTTTTTTTTTAAACACTTTATTACACTTATATGAGGAATCATTAGATTCCTCAGACAGATGAATAGATTCTATTGAACTCTATTAATCTGTGTGCTCTGTGATCCATTGATAGAGTCTGGTCCAGCCTGGCTCTATCAATGACAGAGCTGGGACTAGAGGAGGCAGAGGTAAGTCCTCCGGCTACCTCCATAGTGGATCGCCCCCCCCTGCGATCGCGCTGCGGGGGGGGGGGGGGCGATCCACCCCACTTAGCCCACCAGGGAGCGTTCACATGTCCCTTTAGACGCCGCTGTCAGCTTTGACAGCGGCGATCTAAAGGGTTAATAGCCAGCCGCGGCGATCGCCGCATGCTGGCTATTAGCGGCGGCCCCCGGCTACTGAGAACAGCCGGGGGCTGCAGAGTATGGAGCGGGCAGGAATCCCGAGCCAGATCCATACATACTGCAGAGCGCCGCATACAGTCTCCCCGTGCAGACGTGCGGGGAGCGAAGGCAAAGGACGCAGGTCTGCACGGGGATAAATAAGCCACGCCCCCTCATCGCCCCCTCATCTCCCCCCCCGCACGTCTGCAGAGCAGGGGAGAGAAGACAAATACTGTACACAGCTTCTCATCTCCCCTGCTCTGCTACACAGGCTGCAGAGTATGGAGCGGGCAGGAGTCGGCAGCCCGCTCCATACAGACTGCAGATCGCCGTACTTGTCAGGTCCGGCCCTGCTTGCCCGAAGCCGGGCTAAGGGCCGGACAAATTCACCTGCCCGGCGCCCAAAACTGCTAGTCCGGGGCGTCGGGCGATAGAAATTCCACATCCCTGGCCTATTAACCCATTAGATCACCGCTGTCAGCAGTGACTAAAGGAATCTTATATCCATCCCTGGTGGTCTAGTGGGGGGGGGGATCAGACTATTTTGGTGGAAATTATTTTATCTGCCAGGACAAGTGGATTTTCTTGAGGGACAAGTAGATTGTGTTCAGCTTTAGTCCCTTGGACAAGCAGTTTTTTTTTTTTTTTTATTTCCACACCCCTGGTTATCAGCCACGGGTTCCGGAGTTTGTTGGTGACTCCGAAATCCGGACACGGCTGGGTTCACTGAATTTGACTATTTCAGTTATTTTTTCAGTGACAGCCTGGTCAATCTAATGGTGGAGCAGACGAATCTGTATGCCAGGCAGTTCATCGCAGTTCTTATCAGTTTTAAGGGGAGACTCATCTTCCACCAGTATATTCCCTCGAAGCGGGCGCGGTATGATGTGAAGCTCTATAAACTTTGTGAGTGTACCTCCCGATACACACTCAAGTTTAGGGTGTATGAGGGATGAGATTCCCGTATTGAACCCTCAGATTGTTCCCCCACTCTGGGCGTTAGCGGGAAAATCGTTTGGGACCTTATGTACCCATTGCTGGATAAGGGTTACCACGTGGACAACTTTTATACCAGCATCCCTCTCTTCACATCCCTTGCCGCCAGATCCAAGTCCGCTTGTGGGACCGTGCGGAGAAACCAGAGAGGTCGCCCTCTAAATTTGATCCAGACACCTATTCCCAAGGGCGAGTCCCGTGCCCTTACCTATGAAAACCGGTTGCTGGTCAAGTATAAGGATAAGAGGGATGTCCTAATGCTGACCACTATTCATGGTAACGGCAGCTCTGTGCGAGGTACCACAACAACGTCCCTGTGCGAGGTACCACAACAACGGTCCTCATGCCTGATTGTATTCTTGACTATAATCAGTATATTTGGGGGGGGGGGGGGGGGGGGGGGGAGTTGATCTCTTAGATCAAGTCCTCAAGCCATACATGGCCATGCGGAAAACACAGGTATGGTACAAAAAAGTTGCGGTCTACATGGTACAGGTTGCCATGTACAACTCTTTTGTACTGTACCGGAACGCTGGCAACACAGGGACATACCTCTGGTTCCAAGAAGAAGTCCTAAAGGTCCTGATCTTTGCTGACCGGGAAAGAGCAGGCCGGACTTCCCAAGGAACTGGGAACACTTTCCAGGTGAGGTCCCCCACACTGGAAACAAGGGACGATCCCAGAAAAAATGCAGAGTGTGTAACAGGAGGGGGATACGGAAGGACACCACCACTCAGTGTGACACTTGCCCCGATCATCCGGGCCTCTGCATTAAGGACTGCTTCAGGGAGTATCACACTTCCATGGAGTACAAAATTTTCCCTCTTCATTTAAATTTTCCATAATTTGACCCTAATGTACCAAGTCCAGAGTACATTCCAAATTTTAACCCCATAAAACCACTATTTTTTCCAAAAATGGGTCATGGGTCACTGAGTCACTATCATCGGGGACTTCTGTTGCCTCAAATGCGCAGCGCTCTCTCTCCACCTGAGTGGGTGCACATTTGAGGCAACAGGTTAGGGACAGCCACACACGTCACATTTCCGGAATGATGATTGAGAGCATAGGGTTTGGGGTGGGCATATTTTTTTTAGTTTGGCTATGCTCTGGGTCATCATTCTGGGAACATAACCCATTTTATAATTTTGTGTCCCACTGTACCCCTTGTTAGTTATTAGTGTACCCCATATAATGCCCCTTGAGGGGGGGTCCCACTGTTCTAGCTCCATAGGCAGCTGTCTAGAAGCTCCAGGCCCCTGAATGCCCTCCTGTTCCTCCATGACCAGTGAGCAGAGCCGATCTACGCCCAGATATGAGGTATGTCCTTACTCCAAAGAAATGTATTTACAATTATTATTATTATAATACTTATTATTATAATAGTACTTCCATGCTCAGAAGAGATGGGGTCAGAAGACATTTTGGGGGACATTTTCTCCTATTACACCTTGTAAAAATGTAAAATTTTAGGAAAAACAGCATTTTAGTAAAAAAAAAATTATTTACACATCCAAAGTCGTCAAACACCGGCTCACTGTACCCCTTGTTACGTTCCTTGAGGGGTGTAGTTTCCAAAATAGTATGCCATGTGGTTTTTTTTTTTTGCTGTCCTGGCACCATAGGGGCTTCCTAAATGGGACATGTCCCCCCAAAACCATTTCAGCAAAGTTATATTTGCAAAAGCCAAACATGACTCCTTCTCTTCTGAGCATTGTAGTGCGACAACAGAGCGCTTGACATCCACATGTGGTGTTTCCATTAGGGATCGACCGATTATCGGTATGGCCGATATTATCGGCCGATAATCACGATTTTGGGCATTATCGGTATCGGCAATTACCTTGCCGATAATGCCCCGCGACCGCCCCGCCGCACCCCCCACGTGATGCTGGGCGGTATACCGGTATGGATTTTTGCCCATACCGCTATACCGGTCGGGCCCCTCCCCCACCCGGAATACCGGTATAAGTTATCGGCTATCGGCCCTAACCTCCACCGATTATCGGTATCGGCCCTAAAAAACCGATATCGGTCGAGCCCTAGTTTCCATACTCAGAAGAGATGGGGTTACAAATTTTGGTGGGCATTTTCTCCTATTACCCCTTGTAAAAATGTAAAATTTGGGGGCAAACTAGCATTTTAGTGAAAAAATAAAAATTATTTACACATCCAACTTTAACGAAAAGTCGTGAAACACCTGTGGGGTGTTAAGGCTCACTGGACCCCATGTTACGTTCCTTTAAGGGTGTAGTTTCCAAAATAGAATGCCATGTCGTTTTTGTTTTTTTTTTGCTGTCCTGACACCATAGGGGCTTCCTAAATGCAACATGCCCCCAAAAACCATTTCAGAAAAACTCACTCTCCAAAATCCCTCTGTCGCTCCTTCCCTTCTGAGCCCTCTAGCGCACCCGCCGAACACTTGACATACACACATGAGGTATTTCCTTACTCGAGAGAAATTGGGTTACACATTTTAGGAAGATTTCTCTCCTTTTACCCCTTGTAAAAATTCAAACACTGTGTCTACAAGAACATGAGAGTGTAAAAAAAAAAAAAAAAAAAAAAAAAAAAAAAAAAGAAGATTTTGAATTTTCTCCTTCAATTTGCTGCTATTCCTGTGAAATACCTAAAGGGTTAACAAACCTTTTGAATGTCATTTTGAATACTTTGAGGGTTGCAGTTTTTATAATGGGGTCATTTCTGGGGCATTTCTAATATAAAAGCCCTTCAAAACCACTTCAAAACAGAACTGGTCCCTGAAAAATTTCGATTTTGAAAATTGTAAAAAATTGGAAAATTGCTGCTATACTTTGAAGCCCTTTGATGTCTTCCAAAAGTAAAAACATGTTGTCAACTTTATGATGCAATTATAAAGTAGACATGTTGTATATGTGAATCAATATATAATTTGGAATATTCATTTTCATTATAAGCAGAGAGCTTCAAAGTTTAAAAAAAAAAAAAAAAAAATTCAAAATTTTCAATTTTCTCATCAAATTTTGGAATTTTTCACCAACATAAAATAAAATTTTACCACTAACATAAAGTAGAATATGTCACGAAAAAACAATCTCGGAATCAGAATGAAAGGTAAAAGCTTCCCAGAGTTATAAATGCTTAAAGTGAAAGTGGTCAGATGTTCAAAAAAATGGCCGGGTCCTACAGTGAAAATTGGCTGGGTCCTTAACCCCTTATATTTACGTTCTGCGCCGGCTCCCGCGATATGAAGCGGGATCGCGCCGCAATCCCGCATCATATCGCGCCGGTCCCGGCCGGGACCCGCGGCTAATACCACACATCGCCGATCGTGGCGATGTGCGGTATTAACCCTTTAGAAGTGGCGGTCAAAGCTGACCGCCGCTTCTAAAGTGAAAGTGACCCGGCTGCTCAGTCGGGCTGTTCGGGACCGCCGCGGTGAAATCGCGGCGTCCCGAACAGCTTGCAGAACACCGGGAAGGCCCTTACCTGCCTCCTCGGTGTCCGATCGGCGAATGACTGCTCCGTGCCTGAGATCCAGGCAGGAGCAGTCAAGCGCCGATAACACTGATCACAGGCGTGTTAATACACGCCTGTGATCTGTGTAAAAGATCAGTGTTTGCAGTGTTATAGGTCTCTATGGGACCTATAACACTGCAAAAAAAAAGTTTTAAAAAAAAGTGTTAATAATGGTCATTTAACCCCTACCCTAATAAAAATAATAAAAAATAAACATATGTGGTATCGCCGTGTGCGTAAATGTCCGAACTATAAAAAATATCAATTAAACCGCACGGTCAATGGCGTACGCACAAAAAAATTCCAAAGTCAAAAAAAAAAAACGCAATTTTTGGTCACTTTTTATACCATTAAATAATGAATAAAAAGTGATCAAAAAGTCCGATCAAAACAAAAATCATACCGATAAAAACTTTACGGCGCAAAAAATGAGTCCTCATACCGCCCTGTATGTGGAAAAATAAAAAAGTTATAGGGGTCAGAAGATGACATTTTTAAACGTATAAATTTTCCTGCATGTAGTTATGATTTTTTCCAGAAGTGCGACAAAATCAAACCTATATAAGTAGGGTATCATTTTAACCGTATGGACCTACAGAATAATAAGGTGTAATTTTTACCGAAATATGCACTGCGTAGAAACGGAAGCCCCCAAAAGTTACAAAATTGCGACAAAATCGAAGAAAAAAAACGCCATGATTTTTTTTCCCGTTTCGCCGTGCGTTTTTGAGTAAAATGACTAATGTCACTGCAAAGTAGAATTGGCGACGCAAAAAATAAGCCATAATATGGATTTTTAGGTGGAAAATTGAAAGGGTTATGATTTTTAAAAGGTAAGGAGGAAAAAACGAATGTGCAAAAACTGAAAAACCCTGAGTCCTTAAGGGGTTAAAGAGTAGCTCCCACTATCCTATTTTTTTTCTGTCCCTACCTATTGCCAATCTATCCCTAACCCCCTACCTGCTTTTAATTACACTTTTTTTTTTTTTTTGGGGGGGGGGCGCTGAGAGGCCTTAGATTCAGTGTCTAGCATCATGTTTAAGATATACACTTTCAATATTTCATTGTTATTACCTTCTGCCAATAAAAAAAACTACATAAAAAAAAAAAATAATAGCAAGCTATGCAAGTTTACCCATAGACTCAAATGGCCCAGATTTATCATGCTACCTGAAATGAGGGGGGGGGGGTAAAATAAATAAACTGCTTTTGTCCATAGCAACTATTTACAGCGCAGGTTTTATTTGGTTTCAGGCAGCTTGATAAATCTGGGCCTACACACTATGCAAAGTTTTCATACTCGACTGCAACAAGAAAAAAAACTTAGGAAGTGGCAGCTCTGCCAAAAGACAGTGTAGAAATTGTATAGATTACGAGAAAACAAAGATAGGGCAAAGTACCACCTGTTCTAACGCACACAGTTTACTAACTACACACCTTCCAGAAAAGCCGCCAAACCTGTGGAAAATACCTGCTTGAATCAGCACGGTAAAAGCAACGCTACGAACAAAAGCAGTTTAATAACGTTTCAGCCATGCCCGCCACTGCCTTTCTACACGCCATTACAAGATCCCAACACTCTGTGTGTCCTCTATATCAAGTTAGCACATCACCGCCAAATAACCACCGTTACACGTTCATTAATCTTACCTTCGTGTGTTTTCGCGATTGTCGCCATGTTACCTACTAGCTCTTAGACGGAAAACTGAACGTCCCGTGGCTTACGCTGCACAATATTGTATCAACCGCGCATGCGCTGAGGACCTTTGAACCCGGAACTGTTATAAAATGGCGTAACTGGACTGCGTAAGATGGCGAATAGTTCATTCGAAGCTATTTAATACTACGCAGCCAGAGTGTTCTCTTTGTGTAAAAATGCCATAATGCAAATCAATATACTGGAAAGTCCTTACAGCAGTTTTTCCAAACCAGGGTGCCTCCAGCTGTTGCAAAACTACAAATCTGGCTTTGGCTGTCCGGCATGCTAGGAGTTGTAATTTTGCTGGAGGCACCCCGGTGGGGAAACACTGCATTGCAGAAATGTACATCTTTAGATAATGTTTTGAAAAATAATTATGGTATCGGTTTGCCTGCACAATAATGTATTTACTCATTTATGTAGCTCATACATTTAAAAAAATAGTACAAGCCCAAGTTAAAATGCAAAAGTAAACTAGCACAGCAATATTTAATCCCTTTAGGGCAGCATGAATGATGGGCAGGCTCCCCTATTAGGGTATTTTCACACAGCGGAATATTCCGCATTGATGTTCTGCTGCAGCAGAGTCCCATTAAATTCATTGGGACTCTGCTGCTTTGTTCACACTGTAGAATTTCCACGGTAGAAATCCTGCTTCCGGCATCCTCAAAAAGAATAGACATTTCTTTGAGATGGTGCATTTCCGAACGCCCGTCAGATTTTTCAAATGTACTGAATGGCCGCATGTGTAGACATTCTGCACAAATTACGCATGTGAACATGGCCTTACAATGGTGATTCACTCTTCAAAGCTGCTGCGTTTTCGAAGAATCATACTTTTAAAACCCTACGAGAACGAGGTTATCGATTCACTGGGCTGGTCCTGGCATCTCCCTACCCCACCAGCCTTTGCATTACCATGTATTACCATATTCTCTCACCCATAACTTTTAACTTTTTCTGTGTGAGGGCTTTGTTTTTTTGTGAGGAGGTCTTTAAATTTAACCCCTCTCCACTGGAAAACATTTTTTTTTAATCAGCTGGTGCCAGAAAGTTAATCAGATTTGTAAATTACTGTATTTATCGGCGTATAACACGCACTTTTTAGGCTAAAATTTTTAGCCTAAAGTCTGTGTGCGTGTTATACGCCGATACACCCCCAGGAGAGGCAGGGGGAGAGAGGCCGTCGCTGCCCGCTTCTCTCCCCCTGCCTTTCCTGGGTTCTAGAGCGCTGCTGTCGGCCCTTCTCACCCCCTGGTTATCGGCGCCGCTGCCCATTCTGTCCCCCTGACTCGGTGCCGGTGCCGATAGCCAGGGGGAGAGAGGCAGCGCCGACAGCCAGGGGGAGAGAAGGGGCAGCGGCACCCATTGCCGGCGCCGCTGCCCCGTTGCCTCCCCCCATCCCCGGTGGCATAATTACCTGAGTCGGGTCCGCGCTGCTGCAGGCCTCCGGAGTGCGTCCCCGGCGTCGTTGCTATGCGCTGAACGGCGCGGCGCATGACGTCAGTGCGCCGCGCCGTGCATAGCAACGACGCTGGGGACGCACGACGGAGGCCTGCAGCAGCGCGGACCCGACTCAGGTAATTATGCCACCGGGGATGGGGGGAGGCAATGGGGCAGCGGCGCCGGCAATTTCACTTGCGATTTGCGCCGATCGCCGACATGGGGGGGTCTGATGACCCCCCTCGGCATTTGCGGGGGGTGCCTGCTGATTGATGTCAGCAGTCAACCCGGGGTATACACGCGCACACACGCACCCTCATTTTACCATGGATATTTGGGTGAAAAAACTTTTTTTACCCAAATATCCTTGGTAAAATGAGGGTGCGTGTTATAGGCCGGTGCGTGGTATACCCCGATAAATACGGTACTTATATTTAAAAATCTTAACCCTTCCAGTACTTATCAGCTGCTATATGTTGCAGACGAAGTTCTTTTCTCTTTGAATTTCCTTTCTGTCTGACCACAGTGCTCTCTGCTGACACCTCTGTCCATGACAGGAGTTGTAGAGCTCTTTGGTCAGACAGAAAGAAAATTCGAAAATAAAAGAACTTCCTGTGGAGCAAATAGCAGCTGATAAGTACTGGAAGGATTAAGATTTTTAAATAGAAGTAATTTACAAAGCTAATTAAAGGAAAATTGAGGCTCGGGATCTTGAATACTGGATAGACATTTATTAATTAATTGTTTAACCCGTACAGGATCTAGGGTGTATGCATACGCCTTCTGTACCTGGGTATTAAGGACCCAGGGCGTACAGGTACGCCTGTGGGAATTCCGGTCCCTGCCGCGCGCCGGGCAGGGATCGGACTGGGTTGACTGCTGACATCAATCAGCAGGCACCCCCCGCAAATGCCGAGGGGGGTCATCAGACCCCCCCATGTCGGCGATCGGCGCAAATCGCAAGTGAAATCGCACTTGCGATTTGCGCAATTCCGGGTCTTACGGGTCACGTGTGACCCTATCACCTACTGTATCTATGGGGAGGTGGCTATTTCGCCACCCCCCCAGGAGAGCTGCTATTGGCTGGACGATCGTCCAGCCAATAGCAGTTGGCAGGGGAGGGGTTAAACTGCATCCTCTGCAGCGCTGACCATTAGCTGGGTTCAGTCAGCGGTCAGACCTGCAAGAGGAGCCAGGGACCCCCCATCTGCACCCATCGGATCGCCTCAGGAGACCCGAAGATCCCCTAGATCAGGGACAGAATCCACCAGAGGCAAAGGTAGGGAAATCCATGTAATAAAGTAAAAAAAAAAAAGTTACAAAAATAAAAAAAATCCCACCCCCTGACCCCCTAATAGGGCTCAAGAGTACGCCACATTTTTTTAGCATGACCCGGGCCCTATTAGGGGTTCAGGGCGCTGCGATTTGACCCCCCCCCCCCCCTTTTTTTTTTTGGCCGCAGCGTTTTGGGTTTTTTCCCCCCCACATAACGGTGTGTGATTACTAATCACACACCGTTATACATAGTTACACCAATCACTCACTACAGGCAGTACTGGAGCGGGGACATCTTCTACTAGGCCCCGCTTTACAGTATGGCCATGACACGTAAGCGGTTCGAGGCTATTTGGAAATGCCTTCATTATGCAGATAATGCGGCATGTCCACCCCGAGGTGATCCCACCTATGACCGATCACTTTGGGGCCAAATTTTTGGAGGCCTACGTACCGCTTAGGGAGCTCTCGGTTGATGAGTCTCTTATCAGTTTTAAGGGGAGACTCATCTTCCGCCAGTATATTCCCTCCAAGCAGTCGCGGTATGGCGTGAAGCTCTATAAACTTTGTGAGAGTACCTCCGGGTACACTCTCAAGTTTAGAGTGTATGAGGGATGAGATTCCCGTATTGAATCTCCAGATTGTTCCCCCACTCTGGGTGTTTAGGGGGAAAATTGTTTGGGACCTTATGCACCCATTGCTGGATAAGGGTTACCACGTGTACATGGACAACTTTTATACCAGCATCCCTCTCTTCACATCCCTTGCCGCCAAATCCACATCCACTTGTGGGACCATGCGGAGAAACCAGAGAGGCCTCCCTCTAAATTTGATCCAGACACCTATTCCCAAGGGTGAGTCCCGTGCCCTTACCTATGAAAACCTGTTGCTGGTCAAGTACAGTGGTCCCTCAAGTTACAATATTAATTGGTTCCAGGACGACCATTGTATGTTGAAACCATTGTATTTTGAGACTAGAACTCTATGGAAATCTGGGAATTGGTTCTGAAGCCCCAAAATGTTCTTCAAAAATATGAAAAAGTGAGGATTAAAGAAAAATAAGTAGATAACTAATATAGATAAAGCAAATCCTTACATATAAAAGTAAGAAAGATCTGCTGGGAGCTGTAAATCACTGCCTATTTCAGTGTTTCCCAAAGAGGGTGCCTCCAGCTGTTGCAAAACTACAACTCCCAGCATGCCCGGACAGCCGAAGGCTGTCCGGGCATGCTGGGAGTTGTAGTTTTGCAACAGCTGGAGGCACCCTCTTTGGGAAACACTGGTCTATGTAGAGGTCAGAAGCTTCTTCAGGGTCCTGTACAGAACACAGAATGTCCTAAAAATAAAAAAATAAAAATAAAAGGAAAATGGAGCTGCCCTCACCTGATGCCCAAAGGAGCAGCTAACCCTGGCACAGGTAAAGAGTACAGAACATGTAATATCTCCCTGTACTGTAGGGGGCACTACCGGACACCAGTCAGTGCATACGCTTCAGTAATACAGGTAAAGAGTAGTACAGAACATGTAATACCTCCCTGTACTGTAGGGGGTGCTACCAGACACCAGTCAGTGCAGGCACTTTAGGAATACAGGGGTTTTACCCGTGAATGCCCATTCTGATAAGTTGGTTCTTCCAGCCATTGACACGTTTCGCAGACTCCATAGCATTGTATGTTGAGTCTGGTTTCAAGTTACATTGGTCCAGAAAAGACCATTGTATGTTGAAACTATTGTATATTGAGGCCATTGTAAGTTGAGGAATCACTGTATAAGGATAAGAGGGATGTCTTTATGCTGACCACTATTCGTGGTAACGGCAGCTCACCTGTCCCTGTGTGAGGTACCACAACAACGGTCCTCAAGCCTGATTGTATTCTGGACTACAATCAGTATATGGGGGGAGTTGATCTTTCTGATCACGTCCTCAAGCCATACATGGCCATGCGGAAAACACAGGTATGGTACAAAAAAGTTGCGGTCTACATGGTACAGGTTGCCATGTACAACTCTTTTGTACTGTACCGGAACACTGGCAGCACAGGGACATACCTCCAGTTCCAAGAAGAAGTCCTAAAGGTCCTGATCCTTGCTGACCGGGAAAGAGCAGGCCGGACTTCCCAAGAAACTGTTCTGGCTCCATAGGCAGCTGTCTAGAAGCTTCAGGCCCCTGACTGCCCTCCGTGACCAGTGAGCAGAGCCAATCTACACCCAGATATGAGGTATGTCCTTACTCCAAATAAATGTATTTACAAATAAATTTTTTTTTGCTGTTCTGGCACTAAATGTGACATGCCCCCCCCCAATTTCAGCAAAATGTGACTCCTTCTCTTCTGAGCATTTTAATGCGCCAGCAGAGCCCTTGACATCCACACATGGGGTATTTCCATACTCAGAAGAGATGGGGTTACACATTTTGGGGGACATTTTCTCTTATTACACCTTTAAAAAATGTAACATTTTAGGAAAAACAGCATTTTAGTAAAAAAAAAAATTTTATTTACACATCCAAAGTCGTCAAACACCTGTGGGGTGTTAAGGCTCACTGTACCCCTTGTTACGTTCCTTGAGGGGTGTAGTTTTCAAAATAGTATGCCATGTGTTTTTATTTTTTATTGTTTTTTTGCTGTTCTGGCACCATAGGGGCTTCCTAAATGCGACATGCCCCCCCCCCCCCCCCCCATTTCTTCAAAATTTGCAAATGTGACTCCTTCTCTTCTGAGCATTGTAATGCGCCTGCAGTGCACTTGACGTCCACACATGGGGTATTTCCATACTCAGAAGAGATAGGGTTAAAAATGTTAGGGGGCATTTTCTCCTATTACCGCTTGTAAAAAAAAAAGTAAAATTTGGTGTGAACGCGCTCCGGGGACTCATTACAAATGGGGTGCCGTGTGCATGATCACGGGCGTCCCCAGCTGTGGGACTCCTGCGATCAGGCATCTTATCCAATATCCTTTGAATAGGGGATAAGATGTGTAAGCACCGGAGTACCCCTTTAAGGACCAGGCCAATTTTATTTTAGCCTCGCCTTATAAACTCCTTTATATTTCCATCTATAGACCCATATAAGGGCTTGTTTTTTTTGCGTGACCAATTGTACTTTGTAATGAAACCTCTCATTTTACCATAAAATGTACGGCGAACCCCCAAAAAAATTTTAGGGAGGAAATTTTAATGAAAACCACAATTTTGCGCATTTTGGAGGGTTTTGTTTTCACACTATACACTTTACGGTAAAAATGACATATGTTCTTTATTCTGTGGGTCAGTACGATTAAAATTATACCCATGGCTAGATACTTTTATATTTTTGTATTGCTTAAAAAAATCTAAAACTTTTTGTACAAAATCAGTAATCTAAAATTGCCCTTTTGACCACCTACAACTTTTTCATTTTTCCATATATAGGGCGGTATGAGGGCTCATTTTTTGTGCTGTCATCTGTACTTTTTATCGATACCACATTTGCAGATATAAAACTTTTAGATCATTTTTTATTTATTATTTTTTTAATAAAATGTTACAAAAAGGCTGTATTTTTGGATTTTTTTATTTTTTACGTTTACGCCATTCACCGTACGGGATGATTAACATTATATTTTGATAGTATGGACATTTTACGCATGCGGCAATACCAAATATGTTTATAAAAAAATATTACGCTTTTTGGAGGTAAAATGGGAAAAACTGACAATTTTTATTGGGGGAGGGGATTTTTCACTTTTTTTTACTTTTTATTTTTAAAATTTTCAACTTTTATTTTACACTTTTTATAGGATTGCTATCTATAGCAATCCTTTGATTGCTAATACTGTTCAGTGCTATGTATAGGACACAGCACTGATCAGTATTATCGGTGATCTTCTGCTCTGGTCTGCTCGATCTCAGACCAGAGCAGAAGACTCCGGGAGATGGCCGGAGCCAGGTGAGGGGACCTCCGGCCGCCATGCTCGATGACTGGATTGCCGCGGCAGCGCTGTTGGCGATCCGATCATCCATTGAAAGTACCGCACTGCCCCAGATGCCATGATCTGTATTGATCACGGCATCTGAGTGGTTAATGCCCATTATCTGCGGGACCCCGGCTGCTACTATAGGAGCCTCTCCTATTTTCTATATATTGCTATTTATATTTTTACCCAAGGAGATCGTGCTCTATCATCTAGACACCATGAATATATGGACACATATGGCGAAAAAACAGCATAACATAGAAACATTTGAATTTTCAGATACAGTTCTAATCACAAACACACCGACTAATAGTACACATCCACAAAAAATAATCTCTGAAACATTCAGGGAGCTCAAACACTACTTAGTTAAAAATTTAAAGCTAAAATGGGAGATTAGAACATTAAACCATATAATTGATACTCAACACATACCAAAAGGCTTAACTGTCTACAAGACTCCAACTGGAGATTTGGACAGTGAAAGCTTTAATCAGAAATGGAATACTTTATTTAAACAAGCATCCTTAGATGCTACTAAACTAGTAGTAGAAAGAAGACAAGAAATGCTTATAGAAATTGATTCTAAAATTGCAACTATACATACTACTATATAGTCATTTGAACAAACAACAGATTTTTTTAAATATCAGGAAGCCCTATGCAAAAAATTGGACTCAATAGAAAATGAATTTATAACAAGGAAAACAAAAAAAACAACTATGGAATATTAATAAACAAATAAAAGATCACGAAAATTCATTCACTAGAACCAGTGATCAAACTACCACATATAATATAACCACAAGCAATAGATATTCTGCCCTCTCAACTGATAACCATTTTTTAGAAGGGACCCCCCCCCCCCCCCACACACACACACACACAGGCACCCATCTCATACACCCCCCCAGCCATGCACAGCCCTCATTATCCCAAATCCACCTACAATTCCCAACATCCAAAGAGAACACATTACCCACACCCCAGACGCAATCCCAGTCCCTATCAATCCAGTCCCCATCCAAAATATCACTCAAACAACAATTGGAGGAACCCCAACCACTACTCTACGCACAAATCATATCCAAACCACCAGCATTATATCCAACACAACCAGAAATGTCACAATCCGAACACTTACAATCAAGCCAATATTCCACTGACCACTCCACTTCCCACACAATCCATGGCACCCAGGAAAACGATTCAGACAGTGGAAACCATAGCCGAAGTTCACCCCACACCCCAACCATTTCCAATACCAAAAAAAGAGAATACGTAGAGGACGCAATAGAAATAATAGATCAGCCCAGGCCCAAAGTAACCTGGACATAAATACAGACTCAACAGATGATTCAGTATTTAACCCCTTAAGGACACAGGGCGTATCCATACACCCCCGCTTCCAAGTCCTTAAGGACACAGGGCGTATGGATACGCCCTGCGCATTTCCGGCCCCAGCTGCTAGCTGGAGCGGAGCCGGTGCCGGATGCCTGCTGAAATCGTTCAGCAGGCATCCCGGCATATTGCCCAGGGGGGTCATTATGTCCCCCCATGTCGGCGATGGCCGCAGATCGCTGGACAATTCAGTCCAGCGATCTGCGGCGGATTCCGGGTCAATCGGGTCTCCATTGACCCGGTGACCCGGACGGCCCCAAACAGCCATAGCCAGCAGGGGTGAGGTGGCACTGGTGCCACCTCACGATCGCCCTGATTCGTCGGCCGGTTTCCCGGCCGACCAATCAGGACGCCTGCTGCGGGAAGACCACGGGTGCTGGGGACCCCGATCCCCGGCGTCCCTGTTCGGATCGCTGCCCCAGGAGCGGCGGCGGCGAGGGACTGACCGGCGCGGCGGCAGCGTGGATCTGCAGTTGGAGGTGAGTGACAGCCTCCTACTGTTGCTTAGCAACAGCTCCCAGCATGCAAAAAGGGCATGCTGGGAGCTGTAGTTATGCAACAGCAGGAGGCAGACCACCACAACTCCCAGCATTCCCTTATGGGCATGCTGGGACTTGTAGTTTTGCAACAGCTGGAGGCACATGCTAAAGTGCATGCTGGGAGTTGTAGTGGTGCATCTGCTGGTTGCATAACTACAACTCCCAGCATGCCCGTTGGCTGTCGGTGACTGCTGAGAGTTGTAGTTTTGCAACAGCTGGAGGCACACTGGTTGTGAAACACTGAGTTAAGTAGCAAACCAGTGTGTCTCCAGCTGTTGCATAAATACAATCCCCAGCCAAAGTAGTATGCCTCCAGCTGTTGCATAACTACAAGTCCCAGCATGCCCTTCTGCTGTCCGTACATGCTGGGGGTTGTAGCTTTTGCAACAGCTGAAGGCACACTGGTTGCAAAACACTGAGTTTGTTACCAAACTCTGTGTTTCACAACCAGTGTGCCTCCAGCTGTTGCAAAACTGCAACTCCCAGCATGCACTGATAGACCGTACAAGCTGGGAGTTGTAGTTTTGCAACAGCTGGAAGTATTTCCCCCCCCCCCCCCCCCCCCCCCCCAATGTGAATGTACAAGGTACACTCACACGGGCGGAGGTTTACAGTAAGTATCCGGCTGCAAGTTTGTGCTGCGGCAAATTTTCTGCCGCAGCTCAAACTGCCAGCGTGAAACTACTGTGAACCCCTGCCCGTCCGACTGTACCCTAAAAACACTACACTAACACAAAATAAAATAAAAGGTAAAAAACACTACATGTACACATACCCCTACACAGCCCCCCTCCCCTCCCCAATAAAAATGAAAAACATCTGGTACGCCACTGTTTCCAAAACAGAGCCTCCAGCTGTTGCAAAATAACTACTCCCAGAATTGCCAGATAGCCACTGACTGTCCAGGCATGCTGGGAGTTTTGCAACAGCTGGAGGCTCCATGTTTTGGAATCACTGGCATAGAATACCCCTATGTCCACCCCTATGCAAATCCCTAATTCAGGCCTCAAATGCGCATGGCGCTCTCACTTTGGAGCCCTGTCGTATTTCAAGGCAACAGTTAAGGGTCACATATGGGGTATCGCCGTACTCGGGAAAAATTGTGTTACAAATTTTTGGGGGTATTTTCTGCTATTACCCTTTTTAAAAATGTAAAAAAAAATTTTTAAAAGCCGTCGAATTTGATCTGAGAAAAATTAAAAATCCAAAATGAACGTGGGGAAACATCACACTGGTTGAAATATCGGCCATTAAGCAGCTACAACAGGACCTATCTATCACTATTATGCCAGCCGACAAAGGAGGTGGAATTGTAGTGATGGACACAACTTCCTATACAACCGAATGCATATCTTGCCAACTCAACGACACAACCACCTACATGAAATTAAGAGGAGACCCAACTTCACAATTTTCAGCCGAGTTAAACAATTTATGTATGAACCCAAAGGAAATGGGCATTTTGTCCAAATAAGAATTTCATTATATTACAGGATCACACAAACGCATTCCAGTATTTTTTACTATACCTTAAATACATAAAAACTCAAAACAACCCCCAGGCCGACCCATAGTGTCTAGCATTGGCTCACTGCGAATCTCTCTCAATATATTGATCAGATACTACAACCTTATGTCAAAATCACTCCATCATATTTGCGTGACAATACCCAAATTATCCAAATTGTTGAAAATATTAAGTGAGACACATCATGGCATCTGGGAACTCTTGACGTAAGCTCCCTTTACACTATTATAAATCACGAACAGGGCATAGCAGCCATTCGTAATACATTAGAAGGTCATGCAGACCTACAAGCAGAACAAATTAATTTTATATTAGATGGCATCAATTTTATTTTAACCCATAATTATTTTAAATTTGATACAGATTTTTATTTACAAATTAACGATACCGCGATGGGCACCAGGTTCGTCCCCAGCTACGTCAAGCTTTTTATGGCAAATTGGGAATATACCACCATTAACCTACAGCTGGTGTCCTGGTAACATTACATAGACCATATCTTTTTTTATATGGCGGGGCACTAAAACAAATTTAGACAATTTTATTACATCAATTAATACCAATAATGTTAACCTTAACCCCTTCAGGACCAAGCC
Source organism: Hyla sarda (assembly GCF_029499605.1). Taxonomy (NCBI): domain Eukaryota; kingdom Metazoa; phylum Chordata; class Amphibia; order Anura; family Hylidae; genus Hyla; species Hyla sarda. The sequence continues at coordinate 134,485,016 of NC_079196.1, forward strand.
CATTTTGGCCTTAAGGACCAGAGCGTTTTTTGCACATCTGACCACTGTCACTTTAATCATTAATAACTCTGGAATGCTTTTAGTTATCATTCTGATTCCGAGATTGTTTTTTCGTGACATATTCTACTTTAACATAGTGGTAAATTTTTGTTGATACTTGCATCCTTTCTTGGTGAAAATCCGTAAATTTGATGAAAAATTTGAAAATTTTGCATTTTTCTAACTTTGAAGCTTTAAGGAAAATGGATATTACGAATACATTTTTTTTGGTTCACATATACAATATGTCTACTTTATGTTTGCATCATAAAATTGATGAGTTTTTACTTTTGGAAGACACCAGAGGGCTTCAAAGTTCAGCAGCAATTTTCCGATTTTTCACAAGATTTTCAAACTCGATATTTTTCAGGGACCAGTTCAGGTTTGAAGTGGATTTGAAGGGTCTTCATATTAGAAATACCCCATAAATGAACCCATTATAAAAACTACACCCCCAAAAGGATTTAAAATGACATTCAGTCAGCGTTTTAACCCTTTAGGTGTTTCACACGAATAGCAGCAAAGTGAAGGAGAAAATTCACAATCTTCATTTTTTACACTCACATGTTCTTGTAGACTCAATTTTTTTATTTTTACAAGGGATAAAAGGAGAAAATTTTTACTTGGATTTGTAGCCCAATTTCTCTCGAGTAAGCACATACCTCATATGTCTATGTAAAGTGTTCGGCGGGCGCAGTAGAGGGCTCAGAATGGAAGGAGCGACAAGGGGATTTTGGAGAGTATGTTTTTCTGAAATGGTTTTTGGGGGGCATGTTGCATTTAGGAAGCCCTTATGGTGCCAGAACAGCAAAAAAAAAAAAAAAAACACATGGCATACCATTTTGGAAACTAGACCCCTCGGGGAATGTAACATGGGATAAAGTGAGCCTTTATACCCACAGGTGTTTCACGACGTTTGCAAATGTAAAAAAAAATAATTTTTTTTACCTAAAATGCTTGTTTTCCCAAAAATTTTACATTTTTAAAAAGGGTAAAAGCAGAAAATACCCCCCAAAATTTGTAACACAATTTCTCCCGAGTACGGTGATACCCCATATGTGACCCTTAACTGTTGCCTTGAAATACGACAGGGCTCCAAAGTGAGAGCGCCATGCGCATGTGAGGCCTACATTAGGGACTTGCATAGGGGTGGACATAGGGGAATTCTACGCCAGTGATTCCCAAACAGGGTGCCTCCAGCTGTTGCAAAACTCCCAGCATGCCTGGACAGTCAACGGCTGTTCGACAATACTGGGAGTTGTTGTTTTGCAACAGCTGGAGGCTCTGTTTTGGAAACAGTGGCGTACCAGATGCTTTCATTTTTATTGGGGAGGGGAGGGGGGCTGTGTAGGGGTATGTGTATATGTAGTGTTTTTTTACCTTTTATTAGATTTTTTGTTAGTGTAGTGTTTTTAGGGTACAGTTGCACGGGCGGGGGTTCACAGTAGTTTCTCGCCGGCAGTTTGAGCTGCGGCAGAAAATTTGCCGCAGCTCAGACTTGCAGCCAAATACTTGCTGTAAACCTCCGCCCATGTGAGTGTACCCTGTACATTCACATTGGGGGGGGGGGGGGGACATCCAGCTGTTGCAAAACTACAACTCCCAGCATGCGCTGACAGACTGTACATGCTGAGAGTTGAGAAGGAGAAAATGTATACTTGTATGTGTAACCCAATTTCTCTCGAGTAAGCACATACCTCATATGTCTATTTAAAGTGTTCGGCGGGCGCAGTAGAGGGCTCAGAAGCGAAGGAGCGACAAGGGGATCTTGGAGAGTATGTTTTTCTGAAATGGTTTTTGGGGGGCATGTCGCATTTAGGAAGCCTCTATGGAGCCAGAACAGCAAAAAAAAAAAAAAAAACACATGGCATACCATTTTGGAAACTAGACCCCTTGAGGAACATAACAAGGAATAAAGTGAGCCTTAATACCCCACAGGTGTTTCACGACTTTTGCTTATGTAAAAAAAAAAAAAAAAATGTTTTCACTAAAATGTCTGTTTTCCCCCAAATTTCACATTTTTTAAAGGTTAATAGCAGAAAAGACCCCCCAAAATTAGTAACCCCATCTCTTCTGAGTATGGAAGTACCCCATAAGTGGATCTGAAGTGCACTGCGGGCAAACTACAATGCTCAGAAGAGAAGGCATCATATTTGGCTTTTTGAGATCAAATTTTGCTCGGGGGGCATGTCGCATTTAGGAAGCCCCTATGGTGCCAGGACAGCAAAATTTTTCATTTTCACGGACCACTGTTCCAAAGATCCGTCAGGCACCTGTGGAGTGTAAATTCTCACTGCACCCCTTATTACATTCCGTGATGGGTGTAGTTTCCAAAATGGGGTCACATGTGGGTGTGTTTTTTTTTTTTGCGTTTGTCAGAACCGCTGTAACAATCAGTCACCCCTGTGCAAATCACCTCAAATGTACATGGCGCACTCTCCCTTCTGGGCCTTGTTGTGCGCCCCCAGAGCACTTTGCGCCCACATATGGGGTATCTCCGTACTCGGGAGAAATTGCATTACAAATTTTGGGGGGGCGTTTTTCCCTTTTACCTCTTGTGAAAATTAAAAGTATAGGGCAACACCAGCATGTTAGTGTAAACATTTTTATTTTTGTACACTAACATGCTGGTGTAGACCCCAACTGTTCCTTTTCATAAGGGGTAAAAGGAGAAAAAGCCCCCCAAAATTGTATAGTGTACGTGTATATGTGGTGTTTTACTCTTTATTTTATGTTAGTGTAGTGTAGTGTTTTTAGGTTGCATTCACACTGGAGGCAGATTACACTGAGTCTCCCGCTAGGAGTTTGAGCTGCGGCGGAAAATTTGCCGCAGCTCAAACTGGGAGTTGTAGTTTTGCAACAGCTGGAGGAACACTGGTTGGAAAACCTTGAGTTAGGTTCTATGACCTAACTCAGTATTTTCCAACCAGTGTGCCTCCAGCTGTTGCAAAACTACAACTCCCAGCATGTACTGATTGCGGAAGGGCATGCTGGGTGATGTAGTTATGCCACGGCTGGAGACACGCAAGTACAACTCCCAGCATGCCAAGACAGCCTTATGCTGTTCCTGAATGCTAGGAGCTGTAGTTTTGAAAAATTAAGAGGGGTTCAGGTTGTAAATCACTGTCCAGTGGTCTCTAAACTGTGGCCCTCCAGATGTTGCAAAACTGCAACTCGCAGCATGCCCAGACAGCAAACTGCTGTCTGGGCATGCTGAGAGTTGTAGTTTTGCAACATCTGGAGGGCTACAGTTTGAGACCACTGCATAGTGATCTACAACCTGAACCCCTCTAAATATTGCAAAACTACAAGTCCCAGCATGCCCACACAGCAAACAGCTGTCTGGGCATGCTGGGAGTTGTAGTTTTGCAACATTTGGTGGGCCACGGTTTAGAGACCACTGTAAACTGTGGCCCTCCGGATGTTGCTAGGCAACAACTCACCTGGCAGGACCCGGATGAATTGCTGCCACACGTACATGTACGCCCGTGGGAATTTCGGTCCCTGCCACGCGACGGGCGGGGACTGGACCAGGGTGACTGCTGATATCGATCAGCAGGCACCCCGCGCAAATGCCCAGGGGGGTCATCAGACCCTCCCATGTCGGCAAATCGCAGGTGAATTCACACCTGGGTTTTGGGCAATTCCGGGTCATAAGGGTCACTTTTCTATACTTTTCTGAACTATCACTGTTTATCAACAGTATTACCCTTGTTCCGATAAATTACACCTTTATATTGTATATTTATTACACAAAATCTGACTATTTGGTTACTCAATAATAGAGGCAGACAACAGTGACACCTTTTCCATGTTTTCCACACCATCCCAATTTTTTCCTATGTTATCTTAAACCCTCCCATTTTTTTGTGTTACCTAACTGAATTTTAAACCCTCCCATTTTTTTCTGTGTTATCTAACTGAATTTTAAACCCTCCCATTAAAGGAGGAGCTACGTATATATATATATATATATATATATATATATATATATATATATACCTCACAGTACTCACCTTGGAACACATCTTAAAGCTGCTGAAGAAAAGTCCTATGGAGGACTTGAAACGCGTCCAGCTCCGCTACTAACGCCACATATATCCAGCCTCTATATTGAAATACAGCTATTGCGCTTATACGGCATCCGCTAAGCCCCAGGTACTTATGCGCATTGCCACGGCCACGAGGACGCCCATACCCTCTGACCGCATCAGGGATTACCTTTACAGCCTCAAAAAAACTGGAACTTTCATTATTGCTGTAACTTCTCAGACGGCTGAGTCTCTATCAGCATATGCCACACATAATAGGACCGTGAATTTGAACATTCTCTCCGCGCATTCTACGCAATTTGGAAAAATTCACGGCTCATCAAAGTGCAGCAGTCCCCATAATTGAAGCCCACTATCACCACTATCCATATGAGATGGCCGAGTCTCTAAGTAGCGATCTATCCTTCAGCTCTTCAGTACTGCAAATATACTTAACATTGCTACTGTTTGCTCATAAACACTGCTAGTATACCAGACATTGCTACATTGTTACCATGCAATAATTGTTACATTGTGGCCAACGGATACCACTCATTCTACAAACAGCGCATTGAACAGTACAATTTTGCACTTTACATATTCGTTTCTATTAACCCCTTAAGAAATAAGTACGTCCCGGACGTCCTTGGTCCTGCTCCCGTGATATAACGCGGGGTTACACGGTAACCCCGCATCATATCACGGCGGGCCCGGCGTCATAGTGAAGCCGGGACCCGCCGCTAATAGCGCGCAGCGCCGATCGCGGCGCCGCGTGCTGTTAACCCTTTAGCCGCGTGCTCAGAGCTGAGCCACGCGGCTAAAAGCGAAAGTGAAACCATTCCGGTTAACTCAGTGGGCTGTTCGGGATAGCTGCGGCGAATTCGCGGCATCCCGAACAGCTTACAGGACAGCGGGAGGGCCCCTACCTTCCTCCTCGCTGTCCGATCGCCGAATGACTGCTCAGTGCCTGAGATCCAGGCATGAGCAGTCATGCGGCAGAATCATCGATCACTGTTTCCTATGAGAAACCAGTGATCAATGATAAAGATCAGTGTGTGCAGTGTTATAGCTCCCTATGGGAGCTATAACACTGCAAAAAAAAAGTGAAAAAAAATTGAATGAATATCATTTAAAGTTTGAATCACCCCCCTTTTCCGATAAAAAAAAAAAAACACAGTGTAAATAAAAATAAACATATATGGTATCATCGCGTGTGGAAATGTCCGAATTATAAAAATATATAATTAATTAAACTGCTTGGTCAATGGCGTGCGCGCAAAAAAATTCCAAAGTCCAAAATAGTGCATTTTTGGTCACTTTTTATATCATTTAAAAATGTCAATAAGTCCTATCAATGCAAAAATGGTACCGTTAAAAACTTCAGATCACGGCGCAAAAAATTAGCCCTCATACCGCCCCATACACGGAAAAATAAAAAGTTATAGGGGTCAGAAGTTGACAATTTTAAACGTATTAATTTTCCTGCATGTAGTTATGATTTTTTCCAGAAGTACGACAAAATCAAACCTATATAAGTAGGGTATCATTTTAATCGTATGGACCTACAGAATAAAGATAAGGTGTCATTTTTACCGAAAAATGTACTACGTAGAAACGGAAGCCCCCAAAATTTACAAAACTGCGTTGTTTTTTTCTATTTTTTCGCACAATGATTTTTTTTCCCGTTTCACCGTAGATTTTTGGGCAAAATGACTAAGTAGAATTGGTGGCGCAAAAAATAAGCAATCATATAGATTTTTAGGTGCAAAATTGAAAAAGTTATGATTTTTTAAAGGCAAGGAGCAAAAAACGAAAATGCAAAAATGGAAAAAACCCTTGTCCTTAAGGGGTTAAAAAGACATGTGCACCACTATTTTATTCTTACAGGCTGGAATATCCACAGACATGTGGCTTTTATATTGATTGTATTTTATTACATATTTTTATATTATAATGTATTCTATGCTATCTATGTAATTTTATAAAAAAATTTTATTGTATTTTGTGTCCCCGCTGTCCCACAAGGCCATGTGCACATTACATATTTTAAACAATTAATTTATAAATGTCTATCCAGTATTCAAGATCCTGAGCCTCAATTTTCCTTTTAATCACTTTACTTTCCGACACCGTGGGTATAGGTGCCATTTGAGTTGCTCGGATCAAGGTAACTAGCAGATAGGAGCCTCTCCTATTTTCTATATATTGCTAATTTACAAATCTGTTTAACTTTCTGGCACCAGTTGATAAAAAAAAAAAAAAGGTTTTCCAGTGGAGTACCCTTTAACCTGTTCAGGACCCAGGGCGTACAGGTACGTCCTGACACCCTGGTACGTAAGGACCCAGGACATACATGTACGCCCGTGGGAATTTCGGTCCCCGCCACGCGCCGGGCAGGGACTGGACCAGGGTGACGGCTGATATCGATCAGCAGGCACCCCGCGCAAATGCCCAGGGGGGTCATCAGACCCTCCCATGTCAGCAAATCGCAGCAAATCGCAGGTGAATTCACACCTGGGATTTGCGCAATTCTGGGTCATGCGGGTCTATGGTGACCCGGAAAATAAGGGGGATCGGGTTTGTCCAAGACACCCCCAGTCCCCCTGAAGGGATAGGAGCGAGGTAGCAGGGGTGCCACCCCTCCTATCCCTGCTATTGGTTGTATAGACGCGACGACCAATAGCAGATCGGGGGCGCGGGGGGGTTAACTTTTGGTTTCCCCGCTCTGCTCACCCACTGTAGGCGGGGAAGAACGGGGAAACCGACAGAGGACCGGCGACGAAGTCCACTTACCCATCCGTGGCAGCGGAGCGACGATCGGTGACGGAGATCAGCGGAAGAAGAGGACGGTGATGCAGCTCCCTGAATCCTACGGAAGCCGGTAAGTTGCCTAGCAACATCTAGAGGGCGTAGTTTGAGACCACTGTACAGTGGTCTCTAAACTGTAGCCCTCCAGATGTTGCAAAACTACAACTCCTGGCATGCCCAGACAGCTGTTTGGACATGCTTGGATTTGCAGTTTTGCAACAGCTGGAGGGCTACAGTTTGAGACCACTGTACAGTGGTCTCTAAACTGTAGCCCTCCAGATCTTGCAAAACTACAACTCCTAGCATGCCCACACAGCTGTTTGCTGTCTGGGCATGCTGGGATTTGTAGTTTTGCAACATCTGAAAGGCCACAGTTTGGAGATCACTGTGCAGTGGTCTCTAAACTGTATCTCTTCAGATGTTGCAAAACTGCAAATCCCAGCATGCCCAGACAGCAAACAGCTGTCTCGGCATGCTGGGAGTTGTACAGGGTCGGCCATTTATATGGATACACCTTAATAAAATGGGAATGGTTGGTGATATTAACTTCCTGTTTGTGGCACATTAGTATACGTGAGGGGGGAAACTTTTCATGATGGGTGTTATGGTGGCCATTTTGAAGTCGGCCATTTTGAATCCAACTTTTGTTTTTTCAATAGGAAGAGGGTCATGTGACACATCAAACTTATTGGGAATTTCACAAGAAAAACAATGATGTGCTTGGTTTTAACGTAACCTTATTCTTTCATTAGTTATTTACAAGTTTCTGACTACTTATAAAATGTGTACAATGTGCTGCCCATTGTGTTGGATTGTCAATGCAACTCTCTTCTCCCACTCTTCACACACTGATAGCAACACTGCAGGAGAAATGCTAGCAAAGGCTTCCAGTATCCGTAGTTTCAGGTGCTGCACATGTCGGATCTTCACAGCATAGACAATTGCCTTCATATGACCCCAAAGATAAAAGTCTAAGGGGGTCAGATCGGGAGACCTTGGGGGCCATTCAACTGGCCCACAACGACCAATCCACTTTCCAGGAAACGGTTCATCTAGGAATGCTCGGACCTGACATCCATAATGTGGTGGTTACCATCTTGCTGGAAAAACTCAGGGAACATGCCAGCTTCAGAGCATGAAGAGGGAAACACATCATCATGTAGCAATTTCGCATATCCAGTGGCCTTGAGGGTTCCATTGATGAAGAATGACCCCACTATCTTTGTACCCCATATACCACACCATACCATCAATTTTTGTGTTCCAACAGTCTTGGAGAGATCTATCCAATGTGGGTTAGTGGCAGACCAATAGCGGTGGTTTTGTTTGTTAACTTCACCATTCACATAAAAGTTTACCTCATCACTGAACAAAATCTTCTGCGTAAACTGAGGGTCCTGTTCCAATTTTTGTTTTGCCCATTCTGCAGCACCTGAAACAGATACTGGAAGCCTGTGCTAGTATTTCTCCTGCGGTGTTGATATCAGTGTTTGATGAGTGAGAGAAGAGGGTTGCATTGACAATCCAAAACAATGGGCAGTACATTGAACACATTTTATAAGTGGTCAGAAACTTGTAAATAACTCATTAAAGAATAAAGTTACGTTAAAACCAAGCACATCATTGTTTTTCTTGTGAAATTCCCAATAAGTTTAATGTGTCACATGACCCTCTTCCTATTGAAAAAACTAAAGTTGGATTCAAAATGGCCAACTTCAAAATGGCCACCATGGTCACCACCCATCTTGAAATGTTTCCCCCCTCACATATACTAATGTGCCACAAACAGGTTAATATCACCAACCATTCCCATGGTATATCCATATAAATGTCCCACCCTGTAGTTACGTACCTCCAGCTGTTGCATAACTACATCTCCCAGCATGCCCTTCGGCGATCAGTACATGCTGGGAGTTGTACTTTTGTAACAGCGCAGAGGCACACTGGTTGGTAAATACTGAGTTGGGTAACAGAACCTAACTGGAGGTTTTCCAACCAGTGTGCCTCCAGCTGTTGCAAAAGTACAACTCCCAGCATGCACGTACATGCTCGGAGTTGTAGTTTTTAAAAAGCTGGAGGTTTTCTAAAGTATGTACAGGATACATTCACACGGGCAGGTTTACAGTAAGTTTCTTGAAGCTTGAGCTGCGGCAAGTTTTTCGCCGCAGCACAAACTCCTAGCGGGAAACTCACCATAACCTGCCAGTGAGAATGTACCCTAAAAACACTACACTAACACATAATAAAGGGTAAAACACTACATATACACCCCCTTACACTGTCCCCCCTCTTCCCCCCCCCCCCAATGAAAATGAAAAAAATATTGTACGGCAGTGTTTCCAAAATGGAGCCTCCAGCCACTGACTGTCCAGGCATGCTGGAGTTTAGGAGTTAGGCACCCTGTTTGGGAATCACTGGAGTAGAATACCCCTATGTCCACCCCTATGCAATCAGTAATTTAGTCTTCAAATGCGCATGGTCGCTCTCTTACTTCAGAGCCCTGTCGTATTTCAAGGAAACAGTTTAGGGACACATATGGGGTATTTCCGTACTCGGGATAAATTGCACTACACATTTTGGGGGTCTTTTTCTCCTTTTACCCCTTATGAAAAGGAAAAGTTGGGGGTTACACCAGCCTGTTAGTGTAAAAAAAAAAAAAAATTACACTAACATGCTGGTGTTGCCCCATACTTTTTATTTTCACAAGCGGTAAAAGGAAAAAAAAAAAAAGACCCCTAAAATTTGTAATGCAATTTCTCCTGAGTACGGAAATACCCCATATGTGGGCGTAAAATGCTCTGCGGACGCACAACAAGGCTCAGGAGTGAGAGCGCACTATGTACATTTGAGACCTGAATTGGTGATTTGCACAGGGGTGGCTGATTTTACAGCGGTTCTGACGTAAACGCAAAAAAACAAATACCCACATGTGACCCCATTTTGGAAACTACACCCCTCATGGAATGTAACAATGGGTATAGTGAGCCTTAACACCCCACAGGTGTTTGACGAATTGTCGTTAAATTTGGATGGGAGAATGAAAAAATAAAAATTTTCACTAAAAGGCTGGTGTTACCCTAAAGTTTTCATTTTCACAAGGGAAAATAGGAAAAAAGCCCCCAAAATTTGTAACCCCATTTCTACTGAGTAAGAACATACCCCATATATGGATGTAAAGTGCTATGTGGGCGAACGACAATGCTCAGAAGAGAGAGAGCACCATTGGGATTTTGAAGAGAAAATGTGTCCGTAATGGAAGGCCACGTGTGTTTACAAAGCCTCCATAGTGCCAGAACAATGGACCCCCCCCCACATGTGTCCCCATTTTGGAAACAACACCCCTCACATAATGTAATAAGGGGCACAGTGAGCATTTACGCTCCACAGGTGTTTGGCAGATTTCTGGAACAGTGGTCCGTGAAAATGAAAAATTTAATTTTTCATTTGCACAGCCCACTGTTCCAAAGATCTTTCAAATGCCAGTGGGGTGTTAATACTCACTGCACCCCTTATTAAATTCTGTGAGGGGTGTAGTTTCCAAAATGGGGTCACATGTGGGGGGTCCACTGTTCTGGCACCAAGGGGAGCTTTGTAAATGCACATGGCCCCTGACGCTCCTCCTCTTCTGAGTATTGTAGTGCGCCAGCAGAGCACTTGATGTCCACACATGGAGTAATTCCATACTCAGAAGAAATGGGGTTACAAATTTTGGGGGTAATTTTTTCCTATTACCTCTTGTACAAACGAAAAATTTGGGGAAAAACCTGCATTTTAGTGAAATTTTTTTTTCATTTACACATCCAAATTTAACAAAAAGTTGTGAAACACCTGTGAGGTGTTAAGGCTCACTATACACCTAGTTACGTTCCTTGAGGGGTGTAGTTTCCAAAATAGTATGCAATGTGTTTTATATTTTTTGCTGTGCTGGCACCATAGGGGCTTCCTAAATGCGACATGCCCACCAAAAATCATTTCAGCAAAATTTGCTTTCCAAAAGCCAAATGTGAAAGGGTTAACAAACTTTTGAATGTCATTTTGAATACTATGAGGGGTGCAGTTTTTATAATGGGGTCATTTATGGGGTATTTCTAATAAGAGGGCCCTTCAAATCCACTTCAAAACTGAACTGGTCCCTGAAAAATTTCGATTTTAAAAATTTTGTGAAAAATTTGAAAATTGCTGCTATACTTTGAAGCCCTCTGATGTCTTCTAAAAGTAAAAACATGTCAACTTAATGATGCAAACATAAGGTAGACATATTATATTTGTGAATCAATATATAATTTATTTGGAATATCCACTTCCCTTATAAGCAGAGAGCTTCAAAGTAAAAAAAAAAGCTAAATTTTCAATTTTTTTAATCAAATTTTGGAATTTTTCACCAAGAAATGATGCAAGTATCGACAAAATATTACCACTAATATAAAGTAGAATATGTCACGAAAAAACAATCTCGGAATCAGAATGAAATTAAAAGCATCCCATAGTTATTAATGCTTAAAGTGACAGTGGTCAGATGTGCAAAAAATGAACGGGTCCTATACTGAAAATTGTCTGGGGTTAACACCTTAACGACCATGGACGTGTATACACGTCCAGGCAGGATGCACGTTCTCTCACCAGGACGAATATACACCTTCATGGTTCTCGTGGGTGCTGCCCAGTGCAGCCACAAGATCGTGGCAGGCACTCGGCTGTAACACACAGCCGGGACCCTGTTGCACTGCCAGGACCAAAGTAAGACTAAATTTAGTGAGTTAATTTGTTTTCTCTTACTCTCCTCAGCAGCACAATCTGGGGTGTCTCCGCCCCTGTGAGCTAATTAGGACCGGGGATTTTTTAATGAAATCAAATTAAAATCATAGGTACCTCCCATACAATGACTATAAAGCGCCCTGCTCACATCAGGACAGTGAGTAAATTATGAAGTACCAAAAAACTAACTAGGGAGGGTAGCTTGTTCTGCTGAGGAGACTAAGGGAACACAAATTAACTTACTAAATTTAGTCTTCCCTAGTGTCCCTCAGCAGCACAATGTGGGGATCTAGCAAGAATAACCCCTAGGGGGGGCACTTCTGTATAATAGAATTTAAAATGGTCTTAGCGAAAAAGGTTTCACTAGACAGGAAAGTGTCTACCCTATAATGTTTAAGAAATGTCAAGGGAGAGCTCCAAGTTGCTGATTGACATATCTGTTCCAGAGGAACAGAATTCCGTCTGCCCAAGAGGTCAAAAAAAGATCTAGTGGAATGGGCCTTTGTGAAATCCGGTGAAGCCAAACCCTTGGTGGTATAGCATAAATGTATGCATTCACAGATCCATCTGGAGATGGAAGGTTTAGATGCCTTAGCACCTTTCTTAGACCCCTGATGTAAAATAAGGAGATTATCTGATCTTCTGAAGGGTTTAGTTCATTCTAAATAAATCTTTAAACATCTTACCAGATCTAGGAATGCAAAGTCAGTCTGAGCAGTTCCAGGCTAAGGAGAAAACTGCGGGAGAGAAATTACCTGGTTAACTTATGGCATAAATTATGGGAGAAATCTCAGAAGGACCTTTTTAGGTAAGAATATAGTATAAGGTTCAGAGGAAGCTAGGGCTTGGAGTTCACTAACCCTTTTGGCAGTAGTGACTGCCAATAGTAAAACTACTTTATCCCCTTAAGGACACAGGGTGTATGCATATGCCCCCGTTTCCGAGTCCTTAAGGACTCAGGGCGTATGGATACGCCATGCGTTCTACCGGTCCCTGACGCTCACCGGACAGGGACGGGACCGGGATGCCTGCTGATATCGTTCAGAAGGCATCCCGGCATAACGCCCAGGGGGGTCCTGAGGTCCTCCCATATCAGCGATCGCAGCAAATCGCCTGTCAATTCAGACCGGCGATTTGCTGCAATTCCGTTCCCCGCCACTCGCCGGGCGGGGATCGGAGCCGGATGCATGTTGAAATCATTCAGCAGGCATCCCGGCATTGTGTCCTGAGGATCCCCCATATCGGCGATCGCAGCAGATCGCCGGTAAATACTAACCGGCGGTCTGCTGCGGTTCCGGGTCATCTGGGTCACGTGTGACCCGATGGCCCGGATAATGATGATGATCGGTGGTGCAATATACACCCCCCCAGTACAGCAGTGATTGGGTGGCTGCAGTGACCGCACCAATCACTGCAGTATGGGGAGGGGGGAGGTGGGTGCAGGAGCACGATGCTCCGCTCTGCCCACCATTTTCTTCTGATCTGGTGTGCAGGACGGAGCTCCGTACTGCACTCTCCCCCCTCAGTGCCAAAAAAGTTAAAGAAAGTGCCCCCTTGCCCCCTTTCTGTGGCCCCTTGGTACAGAAAGCAGTTAGAGAAAGCATTAGATTAGGTAGGGACAGTTAGGGGTTAAAAGATTTTTTTTTTTTTATGTTTTGGTGCACAGTCTGTAGGTGTCCGCAGGTCCGCAGCACCTTTAGCTGCGTGACCCTGGCCTTACAGGGTCGCTGCGGTCTGCCCCCATCGTTTTTTGGGGGGCCCAGACCTTTTTTTTTTTTTTTTTGCTTAACTTGTGGCTCGGCCCTCTTAGCTATAAAAGAGCGGTCCGCCACAGTTAGCTAAAGCCCACCCGCCGCTGATCAGTCCCATAGTACTGAGCAGCGATTTTTTTTTTGTTGTGCGGGCGCTTTTTCGGGTTAAAGCTGCTTTTTTTTATTTTATTTTTTGCACCTATAGGCGTGTCACCAGTAGCAGGCCTGTACTGTTTGGACGGACCGTACCTGTGTGTGCGGCCTGCCCCACCGCTGTCAGTGATTTATCACTGATCAGCGTTTTTTTCGGGGTTAAGCGTTTTATAATTTTATCTTTTTGGGTATTTTGTGTGTGTGTGTGTGTGTGTGTGTGTGTGGGGGGGGGGGGGCAGGGCCAGGTTAAGGCTGCCTAGAAGACGAAGCACTTCACTATGATGGGCCCCCCCAAACCACTATGGGGATTTTCTTCTACTCTGGACAGTTCTTAAAATGGACAGAGATGTCAGCAGAGAGCACTGTGCTCACGATGTCAGCAGAGAGCTCTGTGTTCCAAAAAGAAAATAATTTCCTCTGTTGTATTCAGCAGCTTATAAGTACTGGAAGGATTAAGAGTTTTTAATAGAAGTAATTTACAAATCTGTTTAACTTTCTGGAACCAGTTGATTTAAAAAAAAAAAGTTTTCCACCGGAGTACCCCTTTAAAATAAAAAGGGCTGCATAGTCGCTCTTTCCAGCCATTATGTCTGGAGAGTTTCAGATGAGTTGTAGTTTAACAGCTGGATAGCCTCAAATTTCAAGTTTCATCCATCATTACTGCAAAACTTAAAAGTGACTACAGCACTGATGGGACAGTCATGAAAATATACAATGATAAACTTACTCATGGAAGAAGTCTTCTCTATTGTTGCTCCTTTTCTTCATCATCTGGTCCAGATGCCATGTCTTCTTCCAGCTACATCTTCCACTGTAAAGTTCGACGCCAGGACATCATTGGTTCCATACTTTGCCAGCCGATTCTTATCCTCTGTATTAAGACAACAATCATTATAACCCTGCCAGACACTGTGCTTCCTAATTATAATATTGCCAGACCTTGTGCCCCCTGTATAATATACTGTCAAACATCATGCGCTGTGAAAATAATACTACCACACACTATGTCTTCAGACCCCTAAGTCCCCCCAGACCCATCTTTTCCCTCATCCTTCAAACTCCTAAGGTCTTGTCCACACTGTGGACATTGAGCCAGCAGAATGTCTGCTTGCAACAGGTCCTGCCTAAGTCATTGGTCGTAGGACCACTCGGACATGCGCCATCTCACAGAAGGCAATGCAGTACAGCGGAATTCCGCCCACAGAATAAACATTTTCATTCTTTGGGTGAACGTCAGATTTCTGCTTTGACAATTCCGCATGTAATAGTCCCCTATGGCAGCTAAAAAATAGTGTAAATAAAGTTAAAATGTGAAATAACCCCTTCCCTAATAAAAAAATATTCCTCTTTTCCTATAAAAAAAATATGTAAACAAAAATAAACATAAGCATACACCACTTGCGTAAATGTCTGAACTATAAAAATATAATGTTAATTAAACCACATGGACAATGGAGTATACATAAAAAAAAAACAAAGTCCAGAATTGCGTATTTTTGGTCACTTTATATATATTAAAAAAAATTACAAAAAGTTCCTTTAAAAAAAATGAAAACTACAGATCACGGCGCAAAAAATGATGGCCCACACATCCCCATATATGGAAAAATAAAAAAGTAGGGGTCAGAAAAGAATGATTTTAAGCTTACAAATTTTTGCACAAAAAGTTATTTTATTTTACTAATTTTAAATAAATTATAAAACCTACCGTATATAAATTAATAGTATGGACCTACAGAATGAGGATAATGTGTCATTTTTACTTAAAAGTGCACTGCATAGAAACGGAAGCCCCCAAAAGTTACAAAATGGCAGTTTTTTTTATTCTATTTTATTTTATAAATTAAAATTTTTGTAAGGCAATTACCGTATTTATCGGGGTATACCACGCAGCGGCCTATAACACGCAGCGGCCTATAACACGCACCCTCATTTTACCAAGGATATTTGGGTAAAAAAAGGTTTTTACCCAAATATCCTTGGTAAAATGAGGGTGCGTGTGTGTGCATGCGTATACCCCGATACACTGTTTCTGACCCCGTAGAAGCCCCCAGGAAAGGCAGGGGGAGAGAGGCCGTTGCTGCGTGCTTCTCTCCTCCTGCCTTTCCTAGGGTCTAGAGCCCTGCTGCCGCCGCTTTTCTCCCCCTGCTATCGGTGCCGCTACCCCTTCTCCCCCCCCCTGGCTATCGGTGCCACTGTTCCATTGCCGGCGCCGATAGGCAGGGGGAGAGAAGCGGTGCCGGCAATGGGGCAGCGGCGTCGACAGACAGGGGGAGAGAAGGGGCAGAGGCACCCATTGCCGGCGCCGCTGCCCCGTTGCCTCCCCCATCCCCGGTTGTATAATTACCTGTTGCCGGGGCCAGGTCTGCGCTGCTTCAGGCCTCCGGTGTACGTCGCCTGCGTCGTTGCTATGCGCTGCGAGACGCAATGACAAGTGACGTCACTCGTGCATAGCAACGACGCAAGGGACGCACGCCGGAGGCCTGAAGCAGCGCGGACCGACCCCGGCAACAGGTAATCGGGGATGGGAGAGGCAACGGGGCAGTGGCGCCGGCAATGGGTGCCTCTGCCCCTTCTCTCCCCGTCTGTTGGCGCCGCTGCCCCATTGCCGGCACCACTTCTCTCCGCCTGGCTATCGGCGCCGGCAATGGGGCAGCGGCACCGATAGCCTGGGGGAGAGAAGGGGCCGCGGCACCGATAGCCAGGGGGGAGAAGGGGTAGTGGCGCCGATAGCAGCGGGAGAGAAGCCGGCAGCGACGGCACCGATAGCCTGGGGGAGAGAAGGGGCCGCGGCACCGATAGCCAGGGGGGAGAAGGGGTAGTGGCGCCGATAGCAGCGGGAGAGAAGCCGGCAGTGACGGCAGGTCTCTGCACCTGCAAAAGCTGCTGCAGTTCATTGATTTAAAAATCATTGAACTGCAGCGGCTTATCAGCGTATAACACGCACATAGACTTTAGGCTAAAAGTTTTTGCCAAATTTTTGGAGGCCTATGTCCCAGGGCGGGAGGTTGCTATTGATGAGTCTCTCATCAGCTTTAAGGGGAGACTCAGCTTCCGGCAATACATCCCTACCAAGCGGGCGCGGTTTGGTGTGAAGATGTATAAACTTTGCGAGAGTACCTCAGGGTACACTTCCAAGTTTATAGTGTATGAGGGACGAGATTCCCGTTTTTAACCCCCAGAATGTCCCCCCACTCTGGGTGTTACTGGGAAAATCGTTTGGGGCCTTTTGCACCCATTGCTAGATAAAGGTTACCACCTTTATGTGGATAACTTTTATACTAGTATCCCTCTCTTCACATCCCTCGCCGCCAGATCCACGGTCGCTTGTGGGACAGTCCGGAAGAATCAAAGAGGCCTTCCGCCCCATCCCCTACACGCTCCTATCCCTCGGGGTGAGTCCCATGCCTTTTCCCATGAAAACCTGTTGCTGGTCAGGTATAAGGACAAGAGGGATGTCCTTATGCTCACCACAATTCATGGGAGCAGCAGCACCCCTGTCCCTGTGCGAGGTACTGCAGGACCGGTCCTCAAGCTCGATTGTATTCTGGACTACAATCGGTATATGGGGGGAATTGATCTTTCTGATCAAGCCATATGATGCCATGTGGAAAACACGGGTATGGTACAAAAAAGTTGCGGTCTACATGGTACAGGTTGCCATGTACAACTCTTTTGTACTGTCCAAGTATGCTGGCAACACAGGGACATACCTGCAGTTTCAAGAGGAAGTTCTAAAGGCCCTCATCTTTGGTGACCACCAAGGAGCGGGTCAGAGCACCTCTGGAACTTCAGTGCCCCGGATCGTCCCCGGCCAACACTTTCCAGGTGAGGTCCCCCACACTGGAAAGAAGGGACGATCCCAGAAAAAATGCAGAGTGTGTCACAGGAAGGGGATTCGGAAGGACATCACCACTCAGGGTGACACTTGCCCCGATCATCCTGGCCTCTGCATAAAAAACACAATTTTTTAATCCTTTTCCATGATTTTCATTCCCCAGAATTCGACTCCAATGTACCAGTCCAGAGTACATTGTCCTCCAAATTTTAAAACCAAACCCCCCCCCCAACCAAAAAAAACTATATCCCAATACCCCTGATAAAAGGGTCATGGGACACAGAGTCAACAGCTTTGGGGGTTTGCAGTTGCCTCAAATGCGCAGCGCTTTCTCCCCACCTGAGCGAGGTGCGCATTTGAGGTAACAGAATAGGGACGGCCACACACATCACATTCCCAGAATGATGATTCAGAGCATAGGGTTTGGGGAGGGCTATACTCTGGGTCATCATTCTGGGAATTGGCATATCAGTATTAAAATTGCAATTTTCATTCCCCCCATAGTACACTTCATCCATTCCTGGAAAATAAATTTAGGGAACACCCGTCTGTTCCAAATCTCGCCTTCATCCCTATACACCTTCCCTAGGGGGTGTACTGTTTGTAATAGGCTCACATGTGGGTGTTCCTTTCTTGTATTTTCCTCTGAATGTATGTAACATTCCAGGTCCGTAACAAACATCGGCCTCAAATGCGAAGAGTTCTCGCTCATGAGCTCTGTCGTATTTCCAGGCGACAATTCGGAGTCACATGTTAGTTGTTCCCAGAAAAATGAAGTAGAACATAGGTTGAAAATTGCAATTTTCATCCATTACTGGAAAATAAATTTATGAAACACCCGTGCATTTAAAATGTCCTTTTTAGCCGTATACCCATTCCTCAGGGTGGGTACTTTCTGTAATGTTGTCACATGTGGGTGTTTCATTTTTGTATTTTCCTTTGAATGTATGTAACCGTCAGCTACTGATATGCAATAGACCTCAAATGCAAACAGACCTCTATGACTTCTGAGCCTGCTGTGCGCCTGCCCAACACGTTACCCCATATGTGGATGTGTTTCCATAGTCAGGAGAAAAAGCCCTCCAAAATTTGTAACCCAATTTCTCCTATTACCCCTTGTGAAAATGTAGAAAATTGGGTAACCCCAGCATTTTAGTGTAAAAAAATAAAATTTTTCATTTTACAGAACTTGTTACTGTTAGGATTCGGCAGGCTGGAGGTGGATCCTCTGTGTCAGAGAGGGATTGGCATGGACCATGCCGGCGGACCGGTTCTAAGTTGCTACTGGTATTCACCAGAGCCCACCGCAAAGCGGGATGGTCTTGCAGCGGTGGTAGCAACCAGGTCGTATCCACCGGCAATGGCTCAACCTCTCTGACTGCTGAGATAGGCGCGGTACAAGGGATTAGGCAAGAGCAAGGTCGGACGTAGCAGAAGGTCAGGGCAGGCAGCAAGGATCGTAGTCAGGGGCAACGGCAAGAGGTCTGGAACACTGGCTTGGGATACACAAGGAACGCTTTCACTGGCACAAAGGCAACAAGATCCGGCAAGGAAGGAAAGGGGAAGTGAGGTTATATAGACAGGTGCACAGGTGGAAGCTAATCAGACTGATTGGGCCAGGCACCAATCATTGGTGCACTGGCCCTTTAAATCGCAAAGAGCCGTCTCGCGCGCGCCCTAGGGAGCGGGTCCGCGCGCGCCGGAACAGCACAGACGGGGAACGAGTCTGGTAAGCAGGCCGGGATGCAAACCGCGAGCGGGCGCGTCCCGCATCGCGGATCGCATCACGGCTAGGGACATTATCGCAGCGCTCCCGGTCAGCGGGTCTGACCGGGGTGCTGCGAACAGGAGAATGCTGCGAGCACTCTGGGGAGGAGCGGGAACCCGGAGCGCTCGGCGTAACAGTACCCCCCCCTTGGGTCATTCTTTTTGGAACCTGAAAATTTGTGAATTAGGTCCATGTCGAGAATGTTATCCTCGGGTTCCCATGACCTCTCCTCAGGGCCGCAATTCTCCCAATCTACAAGATTTTTTTTTCTACCTCTTACCGTCTTAGACACGAGAATTTCTTTAACCGAGAAGACATCTAAGGACCCGGAGACAGGAGTAGGAGCAACAACCTTGGGAGAGAAGCGGTTAAGGATAAGCGGTTTAAGGAGAGAGACATGAAAAGTGTTAGGAATACGGAGAGAAGGGGGAAGAAGGAGTTTGTAGGAGACAGGATTGATTTGGCACTTGATTTTAAAGGGTCCAAGATAACGTGGTCCCAGTTTATAACTGGGGACACGGAAGCGGATATACTTGGCGGAGCAGGAGGAGTTCTTCTTTTTTTGTCAGCATGCTTCTTCATCCGGGATGAGGCCTGTATGAGGGATTTTTGAGTCTCTTTCCAGATGGTGGAGAAGTCCAGGGAAACCTCATCAACAGCGGGCAAACCAGAAGGCGTGGGAGGGCCGAGGGGGGGGGAAGAGGGTGAAGCTTGGCACGGGGCAGAGTGTTACCAGGACGGGGGCTATGAGGAGGAGACACAGCATAGTCCTGATAGGCCTTGGGGAGACCAGGTAAAGGAGGAGACACTGAGGTTTGACTGACGGGACTGGGAGCAGATG
Organism: Hyla sarda; assembly: GCF_029499605.1. Classification (NCBI taxonomy): domain Eukaryota; kingdom Metazoa; phylum Chordata; class Amphibia; order Anura; family Hylidae; genus Hyla; species Hyla sarda. Next base: position 134,505,000 of record NC_079196.1, read on the forward strand.
TGAGGCATTTTTTGTGGCAAGAAGCACCCCAGCTCTTGGTCTCCCCGGTGGTCCAGTCAAGGGTAGGAGAGTGGCGTTGGAACCATGGCAGACCGAGGAGGACTTCAGAGGTGCAGTTGGGCAAAACAAAAAGTTAAATTTTTTCGTGATGCAGTCCAATGCTCATGAGCAGCGGTTCTGTGCGGTAACGCACAGTGCAGTCCAATTTTACTCCGCTGACCAAGGAAATGTAGAGCGGCTTGGCAAGACGGGTCACAGGGATGTTGAACTTATTAACAAAAGAGGCCAAAATAAAATTTCCCGCAGAACCAGAGTCCAAGAAGGCCACAGCTGAGAAGGAGGAGTTGGCAGAAGGAGAAATCCGTACGGGCACAGTGAGATGTGGAGAAGCAGACTTCAGACCAAGAGACGCCACTCCCACGTGAGCTGGGTGCGTGCGTTTCCCAGACGGGGAGGACGAATAGGGCAATCCACCAAGAAATGTTCGGTACTAGCGCAGTACAGACATAAATTTTTATCTCTGCAGCGAGTCCTCTCTTCATGGGTCAGGCGAGACCGATCCACTTGCATAGCCTCCTCGGCGGGAGGCACAGGGGTAGATTACAAAGGATACTGTGAGAGAGGTGCCCAGAGATCAAGGTCTTTTTCCTGGCGGAGCTCCTGGTGTCTTTCAGAAAAACGCATGTCGATGTGGGTGGCCAAATGGATAAGTTCATGCAGGTTGGCAGGAATTTCTCGTGCGGCCAGCACATCTTTGATGTTACTGGATAGGCCTTTTTTAAAGGTCGCGCAGAGGGCCTCGTTGTTCCAAGATAATTCAGAGGCGAGGGTACGAAATTGGATGGCGTATTCGCCTACAGAAGAATTTCCCTGAACCAGGTTCAGCAAGGCAGTTTCGGCAGAAGAAGCTCGGGCTGGTTCCTTGAAGACACTGCGAACCTCAGCGAAGAAGGACTGTACAGTGGCGGTGACAGGATCATCGCGGTCCCAGAGCGGTGTGGCCCATGACAGGGCCTTCCCAGACAGGAGACTAACCACGAAAGCCACCTTCGACCGTTCTGTAGGAAATTGGTGCGACAACATCTCCAAATGTAGGGAACATTGTGACAGTAAACCACGGCAGAGTCTAGAGTCCCCATCAAATTTGTCCGGCAGGGACAAGCGGAGGTTAGGAGCGGCCGCTCGCTGCGGAGGAGGTGCAGGAGCCGGTGGAGGAGATGGTTGCTGCTGTAGCTGTGACTGAAGTTGCTGTAGCATGGCGGTCAAGTGCGACAGCTGGTGACCTTGTTGGGCGATCAGTCGGGATTGCTGGGCGACCACCGTGGATATGTCAGCGAGACTTGGCAGCGGCACCTCAGCGGGATCCATGGCCGGATCTAATGTTAGGATTCGGCAGGCTGGAGGTGGATCCTCTGTGTCAGAGAGGGATTGGCGTGGACCGAGCCGGCGGACCGGTTCTAAGTGGCTACTGGCATTCACCAGAGCCCGCCGCAAAGCGGGATGGTCTTGCAGCGGCGGTAGCAACCAGGTCGTATCCACCGGCAACGGCTCAACCTCTCTGACTGCTGAGATAGGCGCGGTACAAGGGATTAGGCAAGAGCAAGGTCGGACGTAGCAGAAGGTCAGGGCAGGCAGCAAGGATCGTAGTCAGGGGCAACGGCAAGAGGTCTGGAACACTGGCTTGGGATACACAAGGAACGCTTTCACTGGCACAAAGGCAACAAGATCCGGCAAGGAAGGAAAGGGGAAGTGAGGTTATATAGACAGGTGCACAGGTGGAAGCTAATCAGACTGATTGGGCCAGGCACCAATCATTGGTGCACTGGCCCTTTAAATCGCAGAGAGCCGGTGCGCGCGCGCCCTAGGGAGTGGGGCCGCGCGCGCCGGGACAGCAGAGACGGGGAACGAGTCTGGTAAGCGGGCCGGGATGCGAATCGCGAGGGGGCGCGGGTCTGACCGGGGCGCTGCGAACAGGAGAACGCTGCGAGCGCTCCGGGGAGGAGCGGGAACCCGGAGCGCTCGGCGTAACAGTTACCTTCCTTGAGGGGTGTAGTTTCAAAATTGTTGTCACTTGCCGGGGTTTATTTTTTTGATTTTATGTCGGAACCTCAACCATTGCAGTGCAAAGCACCACTTTAGGCCTCAAATCTCATTGGTGCTGTCTCACTCCTAAGCCCTGTTTTGCACCCGCATAGTGCTTTACCGCCATATATGGGGCATATCCTTATTCTGGAGAAATTGGGCTACAAATTTTGCAGAGCTTTTTTTCTCTTACTACTTGTGAAACTAAAAAAGTTTTGGTTAATACCAGCAATTTAGTATTAAAAATCTAATTTTTCACTTTTACGGCCTACTCTTCAAAATACCTGTGAGGTGTAAGTACTCACTGTGACCCTTGTTATGTTCCTGGAGGGGTCTAGTTTCCAAAATGGTGTCACATGTGGGGGGTTTCTGCTATTCTGGCACTATGTGAGTTTTGAAAATTCACATGACCCCCGACTTCAATTTCAGCAAAATTCTCTCTTCAAAAGAACAATGGCGCTCCAAATGGCCCCACATATGGGGCATTTTCTTAATCGGGAGAAATTGGGCTTCAAATTTTGGGGTCCATTTTCTCCAATTATCCCTTGTGAAAAAGAAAAATTTGGGGTAACACCATCATTTTAGTGTTAAAAATCTAATTTTCCATTTTCACGTTCAACTTCAATGCAAAGCCGTCAAACACCTGTAAGGTGTTAAGGCTCACTATACCCCTTGTTATGTTCCTTGAGGGGTGTAGTTTCCAAAATAGTATGCCATGTGAGGGGTTTTATGCTGTTCTGACACCCTGGGGACTTTCTAAATGCAACATACCCCCCAAAAACCATTTCAGCAAAATTCTCTCTCAAAACGACTAAGGCTAGGATTCCACTTGGTTTTTCTTTTTCAAAAACGCCAAGAAAAATGCCAATTCTGCCGCACAGCGTTTTTTTGGGCCAAAAAACGCTGTGGCCAGATGTTAGCTGTAAATCAATGAGAAATAGCTAATTTCTTATTCCACTTGGCGTTTTTTCACTTTGGCGGGTTTTTTTTTTAAATCCTTTTGGCGTTTTTTCACTTTTTTGGCATTTTTTTACAGCTCCTTTGCTTTTCCAAAAAACGCTGTCTTTAGCTCATACTGGCGTTTTTAGTCAAAATCGTGGTGTTTTGCTCCCATTAAAGTCTATGGGAGTGAAAAAACGCCATTAAAAACGCCATGTTTGTTTTGCATTTGGCGTTTTTCTTTGCCGTTTTTACACCTGTGAAAAAAAGGGGCTGTTCCCAGGAAGAGGAACAGCAGCCATTTTCTCTGTAGTCAGCCAAAATGTTTATTCAGAGGCTGGACATTGCTGGGTGTGTGAACATTTTGGATCATCATGCCACCCCGCGTCTTATTTAATGTAGACAAGCTTATTCAGCTTGTAAGTATACCTCTTGCTGTATGTGTGTGGGTGTTATTTTGGCACATTAGTGTATGTTTTAAGTGGGTGTTATGTGGGGTTTGGGGTTTTGTGTGTGTGTGTGGGTTGGGTAAGGTAAGTGGCTCCTTATTTCTTTTTGCCGAAATGTATATTTTGTTAGCAAGCGCATTTTGGCAAACTTTGCCACAATGCAAAGCTACAAAGGACCCTCCTATTTGTTTTTTAAAGTACACACATGGCAATATGCTTATTAATATCGTGTCATGTGTGTTGTTCTTCTTTTTATACTATGCGAACATTACAATTATGTATTTTTTTGGTGGGGTTATGACCAAAGCGATGTTGCGAATGTGTGTTTTTTCCGAATTTGTGTTTTTTTTAATTTGATTTTAAAAATGGCTTGCTTATCAAAAATTATAGGTGGAAGCACATTCCATATTATGGGACAGGTCCCTTGAGGGAAAATAAGGATCGTTTCTTAAAGGGTACCTCTCATCAAATTTTTTTTTATATATTATAGATTAATGTATGCAGAATAACTTCACAATTGCATGTTATTAAAAAATATGCTTCTTTCTATTTAATTTTCCACTTTGAAGAAATTACCACTAGGGGTCTCCCTACCAGTCCTGGTCGCAAGCATTTCAGACTCATGCTGGAGTCCTAAACACTACGAGCTGCCAGTCTGCTTTGTTCACAAAGGAGAACACTCAGAGCTGCCAGCCTGCTACAAAACAGGCTGGCAGCTCTGAGTGTTTAGGACTCCAGCATGAGTCAGAAATGCTTGCTGACAGGACTGATCGGGAAAAATACAATAGAAAGAAGCATATTTTTCATTAACATGCTATTGGGAAGTTATTCAACATTCATTAATCTAAAATATATCAAAAGTTTATTAGATGAGAGGTACCCTTTAAAGGAGGAGGCATGGACCGTGGTCTTCAAGGGACTTTTTGCAACATGGGACAGCAAAAATGCCAGGGAGCAAGGGGCAATAGGTTCGTGTTCTCAAGTTTTTATTAATTATATAATATATAGTCAAACATTGTTTTAAGGTAAGTAGACAGTTGCCCATAGCAACCAATTACGTTGCTTAGTTTATTTAGAATATTGTCTCTACATAATGAATGAACCAATCTGATTGTGTATGACATCAGTACATTATTTATGTTCTATATATACACATATTCTTTTCCTCAATTAAAAAATTTAGGCCACTATTTAGAATAGTGAATGTGATCAATAATTGTCATAAGCAAAAATGTTAGAACACTTTAATTCCCCAGAAAAATAAAGCATATTTTTTTAAACATTTATTACAAATAACATATTAGTGTTAAAATTATAACATTGCATATGACCTTGTTCAGACTTTATAAAATTTAGCAAGGGAGTAACATATCTTGTGTTTTGAGTGTGAGAAACGTTAATCCAGTTGGTTGTGGCCCCATTAAGCAACACAGGCCCAGGATGATGTATATTCTCCTGGTTCATGCATGTGTACAATGATAACGTCAATTCAAGGTTAAATATTCCAACATTTTATTATCCAAAAAAAGGTACAGACAAGAGCATTGTAAATGTCAAGTATCCCTAGTTACTCATTTTTCATTGCTGAGACTTGCGCTGTTTTTTCATCACTTGATATAAAATTGATATTGAATTCAGTATTACACAAACATGTACAACAAAAATATTTTGTTTTTCTTTGTAGAGGAAGCTGTGACAAAAAGATGGCGGTCTCTGCGTGATCGATTACGTAAAGAATATAACAAGCATGGAGCTAGTGGTAGTGGAGCAACAACGCCTCAAAAATACAAATATTTCCAGCAGCTGTTGTTTCTGGCCCCAGGCAGAGAGCTCAGACAGTAAGTACCAGCCAATCCTTGGTTACTAATCCCTGAAAGAACAGAAAAATTAATAATCCAACTAAAGAAGTGTGTCAGTGTTACAAAAATTATAAATCATTGTTCATAGAGTTTTTTTTTATTAATTGTAGAACAGAGACCAACATGGATTTTGTGTCCGAAGAAGAGGGGTTGCCTGACACACAAGAAACCCAGGATGAACAGGGCACACAAACCACTACTGATGAGGGCCAGTTAACTCCTGAGGAACACGAACCATCCTCCATTTTGGATCAAAATGAGACCATGCCACAACCAGTTGTGGTGGATTCCACAGATGTAGGGGAAGATGGTGAGGTTGAAGGGCCCAGTGGAAGCCAAGGCCCCAGGTCAACATCCCCTCTTGTAGGCAGCAGAAGAAACAAAAACGGAACTTATTCCAAGCGCCAGATCCCTTGAGGTGGTCAGTTGTTTGGTTTCCCTTGACCTTTTTCTGTGATGTTTTGATGGTTTAAAGATTACTGAATGCTGCCATAGATCATCTGACACATACTAACTTATCTCCTTTCATGTGCATCATTGTTTTTACATAAAAAAAGCAATAAGGCTCTGTTCACACTTTGTTTATCGTTGTGCTTTGTGTATTGGAAAAACCTCCTGATGTATGGGACGATTTGCTGACCCTAGTAAATGGAACTGTATGCTGCACAGTTTTATAATCATCTTTGGGCGCTAGTACTATATCAAAGCCTATAAGCCTTCATGTACACCAGCCAGGTGTAAGCCGGAAAGGCAGTTAAGGCACTTTTTCCATGCAGTTCCACCTTGAACTTCCACTGAAATCAATGGGTGCTTTAACCCCTTAAGGACCGGGGTTTTTTCCGTTTTTGCATTTTCGTTTTTTGCTCCTTGCCTTTATTTTTTGCGACACCAATTCTACTTTGTAATGACATCAGTCATTTTGCCCAAAAATCTACGGTGAAACAGAAAAAAAAATCATTGTGCGACAAAATTGAAAAAAAAACCCGCCGTTTTGTAATTTTTGGGGGCTTCCGTTTCTACGTAGTACATTTTTTGGTAACAATGACACCTTATATTTATTCTGTAGGTCCATACGATTAAAATGATACCCTACTTATATAGGTTTGATTTTGTCGTACTTCTGGAAAAAATCATAACTACATGCAGGAAAATTAATACGTTTAAAATTGTCATCTTCTGACCCCTATAACTTTTAAATTTTTCCGTGTATGGGGCAGTATGAGGGCTCATTTTTTGCGCCGTGATCTGAAGTTTTTAACGGTAGCATTTTTGCATTGATAGGACTTATTGATCATTTTTAAATTATATAAAAAGTGACCAAAAATGCACTATTTTGGACTTTGGAATTTTTTTGCGCGCATGCCATTGACCGAGCGGTTTAATTAATGATATATTTTTATAATTCGGACATTTCCGCACGCGGTGATACCATATATGTTTATTTTTATTTTTATTTACACTGTGTTTTTTTTTTATTGGAAAAGGGGGGTGATTCAAACTTTTAATAGGGGAGGAGTTAAATGATCTTTATTCACTTTTTTTTTCCACTTTTTTTTTGCAGTGTTATAGGTCCCATAGGGAGGCCTCTCTGATTCTTCCGCACGGTCCCACAAGCGGACGTCGATCTGGCGGCAAGAGATGTGAAGAGAGGGATGCTGGTATAAAAGTTGTCCACGTACACGTGTTAACCCTTATCCAGCAATGGGTACATAAGGTCCCAAACGATTTTCCCGCTAACACCCAGAGTGGGGGAACAATCTGGGGGTTCAATACGGGAATCTCGTCCCTCATACACCCTAAACTTGAGAGTGTACTCTCACATAGTTTATATAGCTTCACGCCATATCGCGCCCGCTTCAAGGGAATATACTGGTGGAAGATGAGTCTCCCCTTAAAACTGATGAGAGACTCATCAACCGAGAGCTCCCTAAGCGGTACATAGGCCTCCAAAAATTTGGCTCCAAAGTGATCGATGACCGGCCTCACTTTGTAAAGCCGGTCATAGGTGGGATCACTTCGGGGTGGACATGCCGCATTATCTGCACAATGCAGGCATTTCCGAATGGCCTCAAACCGCTTCCGTGCTATGGCCATACTGTACAGCGGGGTCTGGTATAGGACGTCCCCGCTCCAGTACTGCCTGACACTTGGCTTTTTGACCAGGCCCATGTGCAGCACGTGGCCCCAAAATGTCCTAATTTCTGCTGCACTGACGGCATACCATTCATTGGACCTGGCCAAAAAAGAATCAGGGTGGTGGGCGATGAACTGCCTGGCGTACAGATTTGTCTGCACCACCATGTGATTGACCAGACTGTCACTGAAAAAATAACTGAAAATGTCAAATTCAGTGAACCCAGCCGTGTCAATCCGGATTCCGGAGTCGCCAACAAACTCCGGAATCCGTGGCTGATAACCCTCTGGGGGTCTCCAGACAGGTTCACCGGAAGGGAGCTCCGGTAAAATCGCCTGGGGGGTCGGACTCCTAGTACGAGCGGCATCACCACTCGCACTAGTGCCAGCCACTGGGACACTTTCATGGGGGGTGCGTGGCCTCGCCTGGCGGCGTCTCCACCGCCGTGCAGGGGGCTCATCATCAGTACTAGATGATGAGGAGGACGATGAAGAACACAGGAATGTTGGATCTTCATCGTCCTCACTGACAGATTCGGAGTCGGAGGCAAGAAAAGCGTATGCCTCCACTACCGAAAATTTCCGGCGAGCCATCGCCTTTTTCTACGGTGGCGGGGGCGGAGGGGGTGTGTGGGGGGGGGGGGGGGGTTTAGGGATGTATGTAGTGTGTGTGGTTGGTGTATACTATATATAATGGTGTGTGATTAGAAATCACACACCGTTATATGAACAAAAATAAAAAGCAGCGGCCCAAAAAAAATGGGGGGCCAAATGCAGCACCATGAACCCCTAATAGGGCCCGGTTCAAGCTAAAAAATCTCAGGCAGACCCTTGGGGACCTATTAGGGAGTCAGGGGGGGGATTTTATTTTTTCATTTTATTCTATTGTTTTACACTATTTTTTCCTACCTTTCCCTGGGGGGTTTTCTGTCCCTGCTCTATGGGGGATCGTCGGTCCGGAGGGGGCACCAATCCTCACAGGGGGGGTCCTGTGGGGCACCTTCGAGCAGCTTTGCCCGCTGACTGAACTCAGCTAACGGGCAGAGCTGCAAGAAGATGCAGTTAACCCCGCCGGCTGCTATTGGCTATCCAGCCAATAGCAGCGCTCCTGGGGAGGTGGCGATTTCGCCATCTCCCCATAGATATAGTGGGTGATAGGGGGGTGTATTGTACACCCCCTATCACCTTGTATCTTCGGGTCAGCGGGTCACACGTGACCCGTATGACCCGAATCGCGGCAGATCGTTAGTGTGAATTCACCAACGATCTGATGACCCCCCTGGGCATTTGCACGGGATGCCTGCTGAACGATATTAGCAGGCATCCCGGTCCGGTCCCCGCCCGGCGGGGACCGAAATTCCCACGGGGGTATGGATACGCCCTGGGTCCTTAAGTACCAGAAAGTCAAGGCGTATCCATACACCCTTGGTTCTTAAGTGGTTAAGATTAACTCCCAGAAATACACGCCTGTTGCCAGGGCACCGAACCTTTAGGAGACAAAAAATAATCTGCAAAACGATCTCGCAGACGTAAACCACTTAAATATGGCCTAGATGTATTCCAGCTGATTGAGGTCGGAAAGGATGCAAGATTTTCTTCAAAATCTATCTCCAAACCATCATGGTCTCGGACATAGTTATGAAGAACACAGCATGCTTTCACCACTTGATCAACGGTCTCTACATTTAAGCAGATTACAGTGTGAAGAACTCTCCACTTGTTTGCCATTACGCCAAAAACACATTCTACAACCTTTCGGGCTCGGCTTAGACGGTAATTAACACCTTAAGGACCCAGCCAATTTTCACTGTAGGACCCGGCCATTTTTTGAACATCTGACCACTTTCACTTTAAGCATTAATAACTCCGGGATGCTTTTACCTTTCATTCTGATTCCAAGATTGTTTTTTCGTGACATATTCTACTTTATGTTAGTGGTAAAATTTTGTCGATTCTTGCATCGTTTCTTGGTGAAAAATTCCAAAATTTGATGAAAAAATTGAAAATTTAGAATTTTTTTAACTTTGAAGCTCTCTGCTAATAAGGAAAATGAATATTCCAAATAAATTATATAATGATTAACATATACAACATGTCTACTTTATGATTACATCATAAAGTTGAAATGTTTTTACTTTTGGAAGACACCAGAGGGCTTCAAATTATAGCAGCAATTTTCAAAATCGAAATTTTTCAGTGACCAGTTCTGTTTTGAAGTGGATTTGAAGGGCCTTCTTATTAGAAATACCCCACAAATGACCCCAATATAAAAACTGAACCCCTCAAAGTATTCAAAATGACATTCAAATGGTTTGTTAACCCTTTCGGTGTTTCACAGGAATAGCAGCAAATTGAAGGAGAAAATTCAAAATCTTCAATTTTTACACTCGCATGTTTTTGTAGACCCTGTTTTTGTAATTTTTACAAGGGGTAAAAGGAGATAAATCTTCCTAAAATGTGTAACCCAATTTCTCTCGAGTAAGGAAATACCTCATATGTGTATGTCAAGTGTTTGGTGGGTGCACTAGAGGGCTCAGAAGGGTGATTTTGGAGAGTGAGTTTTTCTGAAATGGTTTTTGGGGGGCATGTCGCATTTAGGAACCCCCTATGGTGCCAGGACAGCAAAAAAAAACACATGGCATACTATTTTGGAAACTACACCCCTCAAGGAACGTAACAAGGGGTACAGTGAGCCTTAACACCCCACAGGTGTTTGACAACTTTTCGTTAAAAGTTGGATGTGTAAATTATTTTTTATTTTTTTCACTAAAATGCTAGTTTTCCCCCAAATTTTCAATTCTTGCAAGGGGTAATAGGAGAAAATGCCCCCCAAAATTTGTAACCCCATCTCTTCTGAGTATGGAAACACCCCATATGTGGACGTCAAGTGCACTGCGGGCGCACTACAATGCTCAGAAGAGAAGGAGTCACATCTGGCTTTTGCAAAGCAATTTTTCCTGAAATGGTTTTTGGGGGGCATGTCCCATTTAGGAAGCCCCTATGGTGCCAGGACAGCAAAAAAAAAACACATGGCATACTATTTTGGAAACTACACCCCTCAAGGAACATAACAAGGGGTACAGTGAGCCTTAACACCCCACAGGTGTTTGACAACTTTTCGTTAAAAGTTGGATGTGTAAATTCTTTTTACTTTTTTTTCACTAAAATGCTAGTTTTCCCCCAAATTTTCAATTTTTGCAAGGGGTAATAGGTGAAAATGCCCCCCAAAATTTGTAACCCCATCTCTTCTGAGTGTGGAATCACCCCATATGTGGACGTCAAGTGCACTGCGGGCGCACTACAATGCTCAGAAGAGAAGGAGTCACATCTGGCTTTTGCAAAGCAATTTTTCCTGAAATGGTTTTTGGAAGGCATGTCCCATTTAGGAAGCCCCTATGGTGCCAGGACAGCAAAAAAAAAACACATGGCATACTATTTTGAAAACTACACCCCTCAAGGAACGTAACAAGGGGTACAGTGAGCCTTAACACCCCACAGGTGTTTGACGACTTTTCGTTAAAAGTTGGATGTGTAAATTATTATTATTTTTTTCACTAAAATGCTAGTTTTCCCCCAAATTTTCAATTTTTGCAAGGGGTAATAGGAGAAAATGCCCCCCAAAATTTGTAACCCCATCTCTTCTGAGTATGGAAACACCCCATATGTGGACGTCAAGTGCACTGCGGGCGCACTACAATGCTCAGAAGAGAAGGAGTCACATCTGGCTTTTGCAAAGCAATATTTCCTGAAATGGTTTTTGGGGGGCATGTCCCATTTAGGAAGCCCCTATGGTGCCAGGACAGCAAAAAAAATACACATGGCATACTATTTTGGAAACTACACCCCTCAAGGAACATAACAAGGGGTACAGTGAGCCTTAACACTCCACAGGTGTTTTACGACTTTTCGTTAAGCAATTTTTCCTGAAATAGTTTTTGGGGGGCATGTCCCATTTAGGAAGCCCCTATGGTGCCAGGACAGCAAAAAAAAAAAAACACATGGCATACTATTTTGGAAACTACACCCATCAAGAAACGTAACAAGGGGTACAGTGAGCCTTAACTCCCCACAGGAGTTTGACGACTTTTCGTTAAAAGTTGGATGTGTAAATAATTTTTTCTTTTTTTCCCCAAAAATGCTAGTTTTCCCCCCAAATTTTAAATTTTTGCAAGGGGGTAATAGGAGAAAATGCCCCCCAAAATTTGTAACCCCATCTCTTCTGAGTATGGAAACACCCCATATGTGGACATCAAGTGCACTGCGGGCGCACTACAATGCTCAGAAGAGAAGGAGTCCCATCTGGCTTTTGCACAGCAATTTTTCCTGAAATGGTTTTTGGGGGGCATGTCCCATTTAGGAAGCCCCTATGGTGCCAGGAAAGCAACAAAAAAAAAACACATGGCATACTATTTTGGAAACTACACTCCTCAAGGAACATAACAAGGGGTACAGTGAGCCTTAACACCCCACAGGTGTTTGCCGACTTTTCGTTAAAAATTGGATGTGTAAATAATTTTTTCTTTTTTTTCACTAAAATGCTAGTTTTCCCCCAAATTTTCAATTCTTGCAAGGGGTAATAGGTGAAAATGCCCCCCAAAATTTGTAACCCCATCTCTTCTGAGTATGGAAACACCCCATATGTGGACGTCAAGTGCACTGCGGGCGCACTACAATGCTCAGAAGAGAAGGAGTCCCATCTGGCTTTTGCAAAGCAATTTTTCCTGAAATGGTTTTTGGGGGGCATGTCCCATTTAGGAAGCCCCTATGGTGCCAGGACAGCAAAAAAAAAAAAAAAAAAAAGATACACATGGCATACTATTTTGGAAACTACACCCCTCAAGGAACATAACAAGGGGTACAGTGAGCCTTAACACCCCACAGGTGTTTTACGACTTTTCGTTAAAAGTTGGATGTGTAAATTATTTTTTATTTTTTTTCACTAAAATACTAGTTTTCCCCCAAATTTTCAATTCTTGCAAGGGGTAATAGGAGAAAATGCCCCCCAAAATTTGTAACCCCATCTCTTCTGAGTATGGAAACACCCCATATGTGGACGTCAAGTGCACTGCGGGCGCACTACAATGCTCAGAAGAGAAGGAGTTACATCTGGCTTTTGCAAAGCAATTTTTCCTGAAATGGTTTTTGGGGGGCATGTCCCATTTAGGAAGCCCCTATGGTGCCAGGACAGCAAAAAAGAAAACCACATGGCATACTATTTTGAAACTACACCCCTCAAGGAACGTAACAAGGGGTACAGTGAGCCTTAACACCCCACAGGTGTTTGACGACTTTTCGTTAAAAGTTAGATGTGTAAATTATTTTTATTTTTTTTTCACTAAAATGCTAGTTTTCCCCCAAAGTTTCAATTTTTGCAAGGGGTAATATGAGAAACAAAAAAAAAAATTTGTAACCCCATCTCTTCTGAGTATGGAAACACCCCATATGTGGACGTCAAGTGCACTGCGGGCGCACTACAATGCTCAGAAGAGAAGGAGTCACATCTGGTATTTGCAAAGCAATTTTTCCTGAAATAGTTTTTGGGGGGCATGTCCCATTTAGGAAGCCCCTATGGTGCCAGGACAGCAAAAAAAAACACATGGCATACTATTTTGGAAACTACACCCCTCAAGGAACGTAACAAGGGGTACAGTGAGCCTCTACACCCCACAGGTGTTTGACGACTTTTCGTTAAAAGTTGGATGTGTAAATTATTTTTTCTTTTTTTTCACTAAAATGCTAGTTTTCCCCCAAATTTTCAATTCTTGCAAGGGTTAATAGGTGAAAATGCCCCCCAAAATTTGTAACCCCATCTCTTCTGAGTATGGAAACCCCCCATATGTGGACGTCAAGTGCACTGTGGGCGCACTACAATGCTCAGAAGAGAAGGAGTCACATCTGGTATTTGCAAAGCAATTTTTCCTGAAATAGTTTTTGGGGGGCATGTCCCATTTAGGAAGCCCCTATGGTGCCAGGACAGCAAAAAAAAACCCCACATGGCATACTATTTTGGAAACTACACCCCTCAAGGAACGTAACAAGGGGTACAGTGAGCCTTAACACCCCACAGGTGTTTGACGACTTTTCATTAAAAGTTGGATGTGTAAATTATTTTTTCTTTTTTCTCACTAAAATGCTAGTTTTCCCCCAAATTTTCAATTTTTGCAAGGGGTAATAGGAGAAAATGCCCCCCAAAATTTGTAACCCCATCTCTTCTGAGTATGAAAACACCCCATATGTGGACGTCAAGTGCACTGCGGGCGCACTACAATGCTCAGAAGAGAAGGAGTCACATCTGGCCTTTGCAAAGCAATTTTTCCTGAAATGGTTTTTGGGGGGCATGTCCCATTTAGGAAGCCCCTATGGTGCCAGGACAGCAAAAAAAAAAAAAAAACACATGGCATACTATTTTGGAAACTACACCCCTCAAGGAACGTAACAAGGGGTTCAGTGAGCCTTAACACCCCACAGGTGTTTGACGACTTTTCGTTAAAAGTTGGATGTGTAAATTATTATTTTTTTTCACTAAAATGCTAGTTTTCCCCCAAATTTTCAATTCTTGCAAGGGGTAATAGGTGAAAATGCCCCCCAAAATTTGTAACCCCATCTCTTCTGAGTATGGAAACACCCCATATGTGGACGTCAAGTGCACTGCGGGCGCACTACAATGCTCAGAAGAGAAGCAGTCACATCTGGCTTTTGCAAAGCAATTTTTCCTGAAATAGTTTTTTGGGGGGCATTTCCCATTTAGGAAGCCCCTATGGTGCCAGGACAGCAAAAAAAAAACCACATGGCATACTATTTTGGAAACTACACCCCTCAAGGAACGTAATAAGGGGTACAGTGAGCCTTAACACCCCACAGGTGTTTGACGACTTTTCGATAAAAGTTGGATGTGTAAATTATTTTTTCTTTTTTTTCACTAAAATGCTAGTTTTCCCCCAAATTTTCAATTCTTGCAAGGGTTAATAGGTGAAAATGCCCCCCAAAATTTGTAACCCCATCTCTTCTGAGTATGGAAACCCCCCATATGTGGATGTCAAGTGCCCTGCGGGCGCACTACAGTGCTCAGAAGAGAAGGAGTCACATCTGGCTTTTGCAAAGCAATTTTTCCTGAAATAGTTTTTGGGGGGCATGTCCCATTTAGGAAGCCCCTATGGTGCCAGGACAGCAAAAAAAAAAACACATGGCATACTATTTTGGAAACTACACTCCTCAAGGAACGTAACAAGGGGTACAGTGAGCCTTAACACCCCACAGGTGTTTGCCGACTTTTCGTTAAAAATTGGATGTGTAAATAATTTTTTCTTTTTTTTCACTAAAATGCTAGTTTTCCCCCAAATTTTCAATTCTTGCAAGGGGTAATAGGAGAAACTGCCCCCCAAAATTTGTAACCCCATCTCTTCTGAGTATGGAAACACCCCATATGTGGACGTCAAGTGCACTGCGGTCGCACTACAATGCTCAGAAGAGAAGGAGTCCCATCTGGTATTTGCAAAGCAATTTTTCCTGAAATGGTTTTTGGGGGGCATATCCCATTTAGGAAGCCCCTATGGTGCCAGGACAGCAAAAAAAAAAAAAAAAACACATGGCATACTATTTTGGAAACTACACCCCTCAAGGAACATAACAAGGGGTACAGTGAGCCTTAACACCCCACAGGTGTTTTACGACTTTTCGTTAAAAGTTGGATGTGTAAATTATTTATTTATTTTTTTCACTAAAATACTAGTTTTCCCCCAAATTTTCAATTCTTGCAAGGGGTAATAGGTGAAAATGCCCCCCAAAATTTGTAACCCCATCTCTTCTGAGTATGGAAACACCACATATGTGGACGTCAAGTGCACTGCGGGCGCACTACAATGCTCAGAAGAGAAGGAGTCACATCTGGTATTTGCAAAGCAATTTTTCCTGAAATAGTTTTTGGGGGGCATGTCCCATTTAGGAAGCCCCTATGGTGCCAGGACAGCAAAAAAAAAACACATGGCATACTATTTTGGAAACTACACCCCTCAAGGAACGTAACAAGGGGTACAGTGAGCCTTAACACCCCACAGGTGTTTGACGACTTTTCGTTAAAAGTTGGATGTGTAAATTATTTTTTCTTTTTTTTTCACTAAAATGCTAGTTTTCCCCCAAATTTTCAATTCTTGCAAGGGTTAATAGGTGAAAATGCCCCCCAAAATTTGTAACCCCATCTCTTCTGAGTATGGAAACCCCCCATATGTGGACGTCAAGTGCCCTGCGGGCGCACTACAGTGCTCAGAAGAGAAGGAGTCACATCTGGCTTTTGCAAAGCAATTTTTCCTGAAATAGTTTTTGGGGGGCATGTCCTATTTAGGAAGCCCCTATGGTGCCAGTACAGCAAAAAAAAAAAAAAACACATGGCATACTATTTTGGAAACTACACCCCTCAAGGAACGTAACAAGGGGTACAGTGAGCCTTAACACCCCACAGGTGTTTGACGACTTTTCGTTAAAAGTTGGATATGTAAATTATTTTTTATTTTTTTTCACTAAAATGCTAGTTTTCCCCCAAATTTTCAATTTTTGCAAGAGGTAATAGGAGAAAATGCCCCCCAAAATTTGTAACCCCATCTCTTCTGAGTATGGAAACACCCCATATGTGGACGTCAAGTGCACTGCGGACGCACTACAATGCTCAGAAGAGAAGGAGTCACATCTGGTATTTGCAAAGCAATTTTTCCTGAAATAGTTTTTGGGGGGCATGTCCCATTTAGGAAGCCCCTATGGTGCCAGGACAGCAAAAAAAAACCACATGGCATACTATTTTGGAAACTACACCCCTCAAGGAACGTAACAAGGGGTACAGTGAGCCTTAACACCCCCACAGGTGTTTGACGACTTTTCATTAAAAGTTGGATGTGTAAATTATTTTTTATTTTTTTTCACTAAAATACTAGTTTTCCCCCAAATTTTCAATTTTTGCAAGGGGTAATAGGAGAAAATGCCCCCCAAAACTTGTAACCCCATCTCTTCTGAGTATGGAAACACCCCATATGTGGACGTCAAGTGCACTGCGGGCGCACTACAATGCTCAGAAGAGAAGGAGTCACATCTGGCTTTTGCAAAGCAATTTTTCCTGAAATAGTTTTTGGGGGGCATGTCCCATTTAGGAAGCCCCTATGGTGCCAGGACAGCAAAAAAGAAAACCACATGGCATACTATTTTGAAACTACACCCCTCAAGGAACGTAACAAGGGGTACGGTGAGCCTTAACACCCCACAGGTGTTTGACGACTTTTCGTTAAAAGTTGGATGTGTAAATAATTTTAATTTTTTTTTTAACTAAAATGCTAGTATTCCCCCAAAATTTCAATTTTTGCAAGGGGTAATATGAGAAACAAAAAAAAATAATTTGTAACCCCATCTCTTCTGAGTATGGAAACACCCCATATGTGGACGTCAAGTGCACTGCGGGCGCACTACAATGCTCAGAAGAGAAGGAGTCACATCTGGCCTTTGCAAAGCAATTTTTCCTGAAATGGTTTTTGGGGGGCATGTCCCATTTAGGAAGCCCCTATGGTGCCAGGACAGCAAAAAAAAAAAAAAACACATGGCATACTATTTTGGAAACTACACCCCTCAAGGAACATAACAAGGGGTTCAGTGAGCCTTAACACCCCACAGGTGTTTGACGACTTTTCGTTAAAAGTTGGATGTGTAAATTATTATTTTTTTTCACTAAAATGCTAGTTTTCCCCCAAATTTTCAATACTTGCAAGGGGTAATAGGTGAAAATGCCCCCCAAAATTTGTAACCCCATCTCTTCTGAGTATGGAAACACCCCATATGTGGACGTCAAGTGCACTGCGGGCGCACTACAATGCTCAGAAGAGAAGGAGTCACATCTGGCCTTTGCAAAGCAATTTTTCCTGAAATGGTTTTTGGGGGGCATGTCCCATTTAGGAAGCCCCTATGGTGCCAGGACAGCAAAAAAAAAAACACATGGCATACTATTTTGGAAACTACACCCCTCAAGGAACATAACAAGGGGTTCAGTGAGCCTTAACACCCCACAGGTGTTTGACGACTTTTCGTTAAAAGTTGGATATGTAAATTATTTTTAATTTTTTTTCACTAAAATGCTAGTTTTCCCCCAAATTTTCAATTTTTGCAAGAGGTAATAGGAGAAAATGCCCCCCAAAATTTGTAACCCCATCTCTTCTGAGTATGGAAACACCCCATATGTGGACGTCAAGTGCACTGCGGGCGCACTACAATGCTCAGAAGAGAAGGAGTCACATCTGGTATTTGCAAAGCAATTTTTCCTGAAATAGTTTTTGGGGGGCATGTCCCATTTAGGAAGCCCCTATGGTGCCAGGACAGCAAAAAAAAACCACATGGCATACTATTTTGGAAACTACACCCCTCAAGAAACGTAACAAGGGGTACAGTGAGCCTTAACACCCCCACAGGTGTTTGACGACTTTTCATTAAAAGTTGGATGTGTAAAATATTTTTTCTTTTTTCTCACTAAAATGCTAGTTTTCCCCCAAATTTTCAATTTTTGCAAGGGGTAATAGGAGAAAATGCCCCCCAAAATTTGTAACCCCATCTCTTCTGAGTATGGAAACACCCCATATGTGGATGTCAAGTGCACTGCGGGCGCACTACAATGCTCAGAAGAGAAGGAGTCACATCTGGCCTTTGCAAAGCAATTTTTCCTGAAATGGTTTTTGGGGGGCATGTCCCATTTAGGAAGCCCCTATGGTGCCAGGACAGCAAAAAAAAAAAACACATGGCATACTATTTTGGAAACCACACCCCTCAAGGAACATAAGAAGGGGTTCAGTGAGCCTTAACACCCCACAGGTGTTTGACGACTTTTCGTTAAAAGTTGGATGTGTAAATTATTATTTTTTTTCACTAAAATGCTAGTTTCCCCCCAAATTTTCAATTCTTGCAAGGGGTAATAGGTGAAAATGCCCCCCAAAATTTGTAACCCCATCTCTTCTGAGTATGGAAACACCCCATATGTGGACGTCAAGTGCACTGCGGGCGCACTACAATGCTCAGAAGAAAAGGAGTCCCATCTGGCTTTTGCAAAGCAATTTTTCCTGAAATAGTTTTTGGGGGGGCATGTCCCATTTAGGAAGCCCCTATGGTGCCAGGACAGCAAAAAAAAAACCACATGGCATACTATTTTGGAAACTACACCCCTCAAGGAACGTAATAAGGGGTACAGTGAGCCTTAACACCCCACAGGTGTTTGACGACTTTTCGTTAAAAGTTGGATGTGTAAATGATTATTTTTTTTTTACTAAAATGCTAGTTTTCCCCCAAATTTTCAATTTTTGCAAGGGGTTATAGGAGAAAATGCCCCCCAAAATTTGTAACCCCATCTCTTCTGAGTATGGAAACACCCCATATGTGGACGTCAAGTGCACTGCAGGCGCACTACAATGCTCAGAAGAGAAGCACTCCCATCTGGCTTTTGCAAAGCAATTTTTCCTGAAATGGTTTTTGGGGGGCATGTCCCATTTAGGAAGCCCCTATGGTGCCAGGACAGCAAAAAAAAAAAAAAAAAACACATGGCATACTATTTTGGAAACTACACTCCTCAAGGAACATAACAAGGGGTACAGTGAGCCTTAACACCCCACAGGTGTTTTACGACTTTTCGTTAAAAGTTGGATGTGTAAATTATTTTTTATTTTTTTTCACTAAAATACTAGATTTCCCCCAAATTTTCAATTCTTGCAAGGGGTAATAGGAGAAAATGCCCCCCAAAATTTGTAACCCCATCTCTTCTGAGTATGGAAACACCCCATATGTGGACGTCAAGTGCACTGCGGGCGAACTACAATGCTCAGAAGAGAAGGAGTTACATCTGGCTTTTGCAAAGCAATTTTTCCTGAAATGGTTTTTGGGGGGCATGTCCCATTTAGGAAGCCCCTATGGTGCCAGGACAGCAAAAAAAAAAAACACATGGCATACTATTTTGGAAACTACACCCCTCAAGGAACATAACAAGGGGTACAGTGAGACTTAACACCCCACAGGTGTTTGCCGACTTTTCGTTAAAAGTTGGATGTGTAAATTATTTTTATTTTTTTTTCACTAAAATGCTAGTTTTCCCCCAAAGTTTCAATTTTTGCAAGGGGTAATATGAGAAAAAAAAAATTTGTAACCCCATCTCTTCTGAGTATGGAAACACCCCATATGTGGACGTCAAGTGCACTGCGGGCGCACTACAATGCTCAGAAGAGAAGCAGTCACATCTGGCTTTTGCAAAGCAATTTTTCCTGAAATAGTTTTTTGGGGGGCATTTCCCATTTAGGAAGCCCCTATGGTGCCAGGACAGCAAAAAAAAAACCACATGGCATACTATTTTGGAAACTACACCCCTCAAGGAACGTAATAAGGGGTACAGTGAGCCTTAACACCCCACAGGTGTTTGACGACTTTTCGATAAAAGTTGGATGTGTAAATTATTTTTTCTTTTTTTTCACTAAAATGCTAGTTTTCCCCCAAATTTTCTATTTTTGCAAGGGGTAATAGGAGAAAATGCCCCCCAAAATTTGTAACCCCATCTCTTCTGTGTATGGAATCACCCCATATGTGGACGTCAAGTGCACTGCGGGCGCACTACAATGCTCAGAAGAGAAGGAGTCACATCTGGCTTTTGCAAACCAATTTTTCCTGAAATTGTTTTTGGGGCATGTCCCATTAAGGAAGCCCCTATGGTGCCAGGACAGCAAAAAAAACTCACATGGCATACTATTTTGGAAACTACACCCCTCAAGGAACGTAATAAGGGGTACAGTGAGCCTTAACACCCCACAGGTGTTTGACGACTTTTCGTTAAAAGTTGGATGTGTAAATTATTTTTTATTTCTTTTCACTAAAATGCTAGTTTTCCCCCAAATTTTCAATTTTTGCAAGGGGTAATAGGAGAAAATGCCCCCCAAAATTTGTAACCCCATCTCTTCTGAGTATGGAAACACCCCATATGTGGATGTCAAGTGCACTGCGGGCGCACCACAATGCTCAGAAGAGAAGGAGTCACATCTGGTATTTGCAAAGCAATTTTTCCTGATATAGTTTTTGGGGGGCATGTCCCATTAAGGAAGCCCCTATGGTGCCAGGACAGCAAATATAAAACACATGGCATACTATTTTGGAAACTACACCCCTCAAGGAACGTAACAAGGGGTACAGTGAGCCTTAACACCCCACAGATGTTTGACGACTTTTCGTTAAAAGTTGGATGTGTAAATTAGTTTTTCTTTTTTTTTCACTAAAATGCTAGTTTTCCCCCAAATTTTCAATTCTTGCAAGGGGTAATAGGTGAAAATGCACCCCAAAATTTGTAACCCCATCTCTTCTGAGTATGGAAACACCCCATATGTGGACGTCAAGTGCACTGCGGGCACACTACAATGCTCAGAAGAGAAGGAGTCACATCTGGCTTTTGCAAAGCAATTTTTCCTGAAATAGTTTTTGGGGGGCATGTCCCATTTAGGAAGCCCCTATGGTGCCAGGACAGCAAAAAAAAAAAACACATGGCATACTATTTTGGAAACTACACCCCTCAAGGAACATAACAAGGGGTACAGTGAGCCTTAACACCCCACAGGTGTTTTACGACTTTTCGTTAAAAGTTGGATGTGTAAATTATTTTTTATTTTTTTCCACTAAAATACTAGTTTTCCCCCAAATTTTCAATTCTTGCAAGGGGTAATAGGTGAAAATGCCCCCCAAAATTTGTAACCCCATCTCTTCTGAGTATGGAAACACCCCATATGTGGACGTCAAGTGCACTGCGGGCGCACTACAATGCTCAGAAGAGAAGGAGTCACATATGGCTTTTGCAAAGCAATTTTTCCTGAAATAGTTTTTGGGGGGCATGTCCCATTTAGGAAGCCCCTATGGTGCCAGGACAGCAAAAAAGAAAACCAAATGGCATACTATTTTGGAAACTACACCCCTCAAGGAACGTAACAAGGGGTACAGTGAGCCTTAACACCCCACAGGTGTTTAACGACTTTTCGTTAAAAGTTGGATGTGTAAATTATTTTTATTTTTTTTTCACTAAAATGCTAGTTTTCCCCCAAAGTTTCAATTTTTGCAAGGGGTAATATGAGAAAAAAAAAATTTGTAACCCCATCTCTTCTGAGTATGGAAACACCCCATATGTGGACGTCAAGTGCACTGCGGGCGCACTACAATGCTCAGAAGAGAAGCAGTCACATCTGGCTTTTGCAAAGCAATTTTTCCTGAAATAGTTTTTTGGGGGGCATTTCCCATTTAGGAAGCCCCTATGGTGCCAGGACAGCAAAAAAAAACCACATGGCATACTATTTTGGAAACTACACCCCTCAAGGAACGTAATAAGGGGTACAGTGAGCCTTAACACCCCACAGGTGTTTGACGACTTTTCGATAAAAGTTGGATGTGTAAATTATTTTTTCTTTTTTTTCACTAAAATGCTAGTTTTCCCCCAAATTTTCTATTTTTGCAAGGGGTAATAGGAGAAAATGCCCCCCAAAATTTGTAACCCCATCTCTTCTGTGTATGGAAACACCCCATATGTGGACGTCAAGTGCACTGCGGGCGCACTACAATGCTCAGAAGAGAAGGAGTCACATCTGGCTTTTGCAAACCAATTTTTCCTGAAATGGTTTTTGGGGCATGTCCCATTAAGGAAGCCCCTATGGTGCCAGGACAGCAAAAAAAACTCACATGGCATACTATTTTGGAAACTACACCCCTCAAGGAACGTAATAAGGGGTACAGTGAGCCTTAACACCCCACAGGTGTTTGACGACTTTTCGTTAAAAGTTGGATGTGTAAATTATTTTTTATTTCTTTTCACTAAAATGCTAGTTTTCCCCCAAATTTTCAATTTTTGCAAGGGGTAATAGGAGAAAATGCCCCCCAAAATTTGTAACCCCATCTCTTCTGAGTATGGAAACACCCCATATGTGGATGTCAAGTGCACTGCGGGCGCACCACAATGCTCAGAAGAGAAGGAGTCACATCTGGTATTTGCAAAGCAATTTTTCCTGAAATAGTTTTTGGGGGGCATGTCCCATTAAGGAAGCCCCTATGGTGCCAGGACAGCAAATATAAAACACATGGCATACTATTTTGGAAACTACACCCCTCAAGGAACGTAACAAGGGGTACAGTGAGCCTTAACACCCCACAGATGTTTGACGACTTTTCGTTAAAAGTTGGATGTGTAAATTAGTTTTTCTTTTTTTTTCACTAAAATGCTAGTTTTCCCTCAAATTTTCCATTTTTGCAAGGGGTAATAGGAGAAAATGGCCCCCAAAATTTGTAACCCCATCTCTTCTGAGTATGGAAACACCCCATATGTGGACGTCAAGTGCACTGTGGGCGCACTACAATGCTCAGAAGAGAAGGAGTCCCATCTGGCTTTTGCAAAGCAATTTTTCCTGAAATGGTTTTTGGGGGGCATGTCCCATTTAGGAAGCCCCTATGGTGCCAGGACAGCAAAAAAATAAAAAAAAATACACATGGCATACTATTTTGGAAACTACACCCCTCAAGGAACATAACAAGGGGTACAGTGAGCCTTAACACCCCACAGGTGTTTTACGACTTTTCGTTAAAAGTTGGATGTGTAAATTATTTTTTATTTTTTTTCACTAAAATACTAGTTTTCCCCCAAATTTTCAATTCTTGCAAGGGGTAATAGGAGAAAATGCCCCCCAAAATTTGTAACCCCATCTCTTCTGAGTATGGAAACACCCCATATGTGGACGTCAAGTGCACTGCGGGCGCACTACAATGCTCAGAAGAGAAGGAGTTACATCTGGCTTTTGCAAAGCAATTTTTCCTGAAATGGTTTTTGGGGGGCATGTCCCATTTAGGAAGCCCCTATGGTGCCAGGACAGCAAAAAAAAAAAACACATGGCATACTATTTTGGAAACTACACCCCTCAAGGAACATAACAAGGGGTACAGTGAGACTTAACACCCCACAGGTGTTTGCCGCCTTTTCGTTAAAAGTTGGATGTGTAAATTATTTTTTCTTTTTTTTCACTAAAATGCTAGTTTTCCCCCAAATTTTCAATTCTTGCAAGGGGTAATAGGTGAAAATGCCCCCCAAAATTTGTAACCCCATCTCTTCTGAGTATGGAAACACCCCATATGTGGACGTCAAGTGCACTGCGGGCGCACTACAATGCTCAGAAGAGAAGGAGTCCCATCTGGCTTTTGCAAAGCAATTTTTCCTGAAATGGTTTTTGGGGGGCATATCCCATTTAGGAAGCCCCTATGGTGCCAGGACAGCAAAAAAAAAAAAAAAAAACAACAACACATGGCATACTATTTTGGAAACTACACCCCTCAAGGAACATAACAAGGGGTACAGTGAGCCTTAACACCCCACAGGTGTTTTCCGACTTTTCGTTAAAAGTTGGATGTGTAAATTATTTTTTATTTTTTTCCACTAAAATACTAGTTTTCCCCCAAATTTTCAATTCTTGCAAGAGGTAATAGGTGAAAATGCCCCCCAAAATTTGTAACCCCATCTCTTCTGAGTATGGAAACACCCCATATGTGGACGTCAAGTGCACTGCGGGCGCACTACAATGCTCAGAAGAGAAGGAGTCACATCTGGCTTTTGCAAAGCAATTTTTCCTGAAATAGTTTTTGGGGGGCATGTCCCATTTAGGAAGCCCCTATAGTGCCAGGACAGCAAAAAAGAAAACCAAATGGCATACTATTTTGTAAACTACACCCCTCAAGGAACGTAACAAGGGGTACAGTGAGCCTTAACACCCCACAGGTGTTTAACGACTTTTCGTTAAAAGTTGGATGTGTAAATAATTTTTATTTTTTTTTCACTAAAATGCTAGTTTTCCCCCAAAGTTTCAATTTTTGCAAGGGGTAATATGAGAAAAAAAAAATTTGTAACCCCATCTCTTCTGAGTATGGAAACACCCCATATGTGGACGTCAAGTGCACTGCGGGCGCACTACAATGCTCAGAAGAGAAGGAGTCACATCTGGTATTTGCAAAGCAATTTTTCCTGAAATAGTTTTTGGGGGGCATGTCCCATTTAGGAAGCCCCTATGGTGCCAGGACAGCAAAAAAAAAAACACATGGCATACTATTTTGGAAACTACACCCCTCAAGGAACGTAACAAGGGGTACAGTGAGCCTTAACACCCCACAGGTGTTTGACGACTTTTCGTTAAAAGTTGGATGTGTAAATTATTTTTTCTTTTTTTTCACTAAAATGCTAGTTTTCCCCCAAATTTTCAATTCTTGCAAGGGTTAATAAGTGAAAATGCCCCCCAAAATTTGTAACCCCATCTCTTCTGAGTATGGAAACACCCCATATGTGGACGTCAAGTGCACTGCGGGCGCACTACAATGCTCAGAAGAGAAGGAGTCACATCTGGTATTTGCAAAGCAATTTTTCCTGAAATAGTTTTTGGGGGGCATGTCCCATTTAGGAAGCCCCTATGGTGCCAGGACAGCAAAAAAGAAAACCAAATGGCATACTATTTTGGAAACTACACCCCTCAAGGAACGTAACAAGGGGTACAGTGAGCCTTAACACCCCACAGGTGTTTAACGACTTTTCGTTAAAAGTTGGATGTGTAAATTATTTTTATTTTTTTTTCACTAAAATGCTAGTTTTCCCCCAAAGTTTCAATTTTTGCAAGGGGTAATATGAGAAAAAAAAAATTTGTAACCCCATCTCTTCTGAGTATGGAAACACCCCATATGTGGACGTCAAGTGCACTGCGGGCGCACTACAATGCTCAGAAGAGAAGCAGTCACATCTGGCTTTTGCAAAGCAATTTTTCCTGAAATAGTTTTTTGGGGGGCATTTCCCATTTAGGAAGCCCCTATGGTGCCAGGACAGCAAAAAAAAAACCCACATGGCATACTATTTTGGAAACTACACCCCTCAAGGAACGTAATAAGGGGTACAGTGAGCCTTAACACCCCACAGGTGTTTGACGACTTTTCGATAAAAGTTGGATGTGTAAATTATTTTTTCTTTTTTTTCACTAAAATGCTAGTTTTCCCCCAAATTTTCTATTTTTGCAAGGGGTAATAGGAGAAAATGCCCCCCAAAATTTGTAACCCCATCTCTTCTGTGTATGGAAACACCCCATATGTGGACGTCAAGTGCACTGCGGGCGCACTACAATGCTCAGAAGAGAAGGAGTCACATCTGGCTTTTGCAAACCAATTTTTCCTGAAATGGTTTTTGGGGCATGTCCCATTAAGGAAGCCCCTATGGTGCCAGGACAGCAAAAAAAAACTCACATGGCATACTATTTTGGAAACTACACCCCTCAAGGAACGTAATAAGGGGTACAGTGAGCCTTAACACCCCACAGGTGTTTGACGACTTTTCGTTAAAAGTTGGATGTGTAAATTATTTTTTATTTCTTTTCACTAAAATGCTAGTTTTCCCCCAAATTTTCAATTTTTGCAAGGGGTAATAGGAGAAAATGCCCCCCAAAATTTGTAACCCCATCTCTTCTGAGTATGGAAACACCCCATATGTGGATGTCAAGTGCACTGCGGGCGCACCACAATGCTCAGAAGAGAAGGAGTCACATCTGGTATTTGCAAAGCAATTTTTCCTGAAATAGTTTTTGGGGGGCATGTCCCATTAAGGAAGCCCCTATGGTGCCAGGACAGCAAATATAACACACATGGCATACTATTTTGGAAACTACACCCCTCAAGGAACGTAACAAGGGGTACAGTGAGCCTTAACACCCCACAGATGTTTGACGACTTTTCGTTAAAAGTTGGATGTGTAAATTAGTTTTTCTTTTTTTTTCACTAAAATGCTAGTTTTCCCTCAAATTTTCAATTTTTGCAAGGGGTAATAGGAGAAAATGCCCCCCAAAATTTGTAACCCCATCTCTTCTGAGTATGGAAACACCCCATATGTGGACGTCAAGTGCACTGCGGGCACACTACAATGCTCAGAAGAGAAGGAGTCACATCTGGCTTTTGCAAAGCAATTTTTCCTGAAATAGTTTTTGGGGGGCATGTCCCATTTAGGAAGCCCCTATGGTGCCAGGACAGCAAAAAAAAAAACACATGGCATACTATTTTGGAAACTACACCCCTCAAGGAACGTAACAAGGGGTACAGTGAGCCTCAACACCCCACAGGTGTTTGACGACTTTTCGTTAAAAGTTGGATGTGTAAATTATTTTTTCTTTTTTTTCACTAAAATGCTAGTTTTCCCCCAAATTTTCCATTTTTGCAAGGGGTAATAGGAGAAAATGCCCCCCAAAATTTGTAACCCCATCTCTTCTGAGTATGGAAACACCCCATATGTGGACGTCAAGTGCACTGCGGGCGCACTACAATGCTCAGAAGAGAAGGAGTCCCATCTGGCTTTTGCAAAGCAATTTTTCCTGAAATGGTTTTTGGGGGGCATGTCCCATTTAGGAAGCCCCTATGGTGCCAGGACAGCAAAAAAAAAAAAAAAAAACACATGGCATACTATTTTGGAAACTACACTCCTCAAGGAACATAACAAGGGGTACAGTGAGCCTTAACACCCCACAGGTGTTTGCCGACTTTTCGTTAAAAATTGGATGTGTAAGTAATTTTTTCTTTTTTTTCACTAAAATGCTAGTTTTCCCCCAAATTTTCAATTCTTGCAAGGGGTAATAGGTGAAAATGCCCCCCAAAATTTGTAACCCCATCTCTTCTGAGTATGGAAACACCCCATATGTGGACGTCAAGTGCACTGCGGACGCACTACAATGCTCAGAAGAGAAGGAGTCCCATCTGGCTTTTGCAAAGCAATTTTTCCTGAAATGGTTTTTGGGGGGCATGTCCCATTTAGGAAGCCCCTATGGTGCCAGGACAGCAAAAAAATAAAAAAAAATACACATGGCATACTATTTTGGAAACTACACCCCTCAAGGAACATAACAAGGGGTACAGTGAGCCTTAACACCCCACAGGTGTTTTACGACTTTTCGTTAAAAGTTGGATGTGTAAATTATTTTTTATTTTTTTTCACTAAAATACTAGTTTTCCCCCAAATTTTCAATTCTTGCAAGGGGTAATAGGAGAAAATGCCCCCCAAAATTTGTAACCCCATCTCTTCTGAGTATGGAAACACCCCATATGTGGACGTCAAGTGCACTGCGGGCGCACTACAATGCTCAGAAGAGAAGGAGTTACATCTGGCTTTTGCAAAGCAATTTTTCCTGAAATGGTTTTTGGGGGGCATGTCCCATTTAGGAAGCCCCTATGGTGCCAGGACAGCAAAAAAAAAAAACACATGGCATACTATTTTGGAAACTACACCCCTCAAGGAACATAACAAGGGGTACAGTGAGACTTAACACCCCACAGGTGTTTGCCGACTTTTCGTTAAAAGTTGGATGTGTAAATTATTTTTTCTTTTTTTTCACTAAAATGCTAGTTTTCCCCCAAATTTTCAATTCTTGCAAGGGGTAATAGGTGAAAATGCCCCCCAAAATTTGTAACCCCATCTCTTCTGAGTATGGAAACACCCCATATGTGGACGTCAAGTGCACTGCGGGCGCACTACAATGCTCAGAAGAGAAGGAGTCCCATCTGGCTTTTGCAAAGCAATTTTTCCTGAAATGGTTTTTGGGGGGCATATCCCATTTAGGAAGCCCCTATGGTGCCAGGACAGCAAAAAAAAAAAAAAAAAAAAACAACAACACATGGCATACTATTTTGGAAACTACACCCCTCAAGGAACATAACAAGGGGTACAGTGAGCCTTAACACCCCACAGGTGTTTTCCGACTTTTCGTTAAAAGTTGGATGTGTAAATTATTTTTTATTTTTTTCCACTAAAATACTAGTTTTCCCCCAAATTTTCAATTCTTGCAAGAGGTAATAGGTGAAAATGCCCCCCAAAATTTGTAACCCCATCTCTTCTGAGTATGGAAACACCCCATATGTGGACGTCAAGTGCACTGCGGGCGCACTACAATGCTCAGAAGAGAAGGAGTCACATCTGGCTTTTGCAAAGCAATTTTTCCTGAAATAGTTTTTGGGGGGCATGTCCCATTTAGGAAGCCCCTATAGTGCCAGGACAGCAAAAAAGAAAACCAAATGGCATACTATTTTGTAAACTACACCCCTCAAGGAACGTAACAAGGGGTACAGTGAGCCTTAACACCCCACAGGTGTTTAACGACTTTTCGTTAAAAGTTGGATGTGTAAATAATTTTTATTTTTTTTTCACTAAAATGCTAGTTTTCCCCCAAAGTTTCAATTTTTGCAAGGGGTAATATGAGAAAAAAAAAATTTGTAACCCCATCTCTTCTGAGTATGGAAACACCCCATATGTGGACGTCAAGTGCACTGCGGGCGCACTACAATGCTCAGAAGAGAAGGAGTCACATCTGGTATTTGCAAAGCAATTTTTCCTGAAATAGTTTTTGGGGGGCATGTCCCATTTAGGAAGCCCCTATGGTGCCAGGACAGCAAAAAAAAAAACACATGGCATACTATTTTGGAAACTACACCCCTCAAGGAACGTAACAAGGGGTACAGTGAGCCTCAACACCCCACAGGTGTTTGACGACTTTTCGTTAAAAGTTGGATGTGTAAATTATTTTTTCTTTTTTTTCACTAAAATGCTAGTTTTCCCCCAAATTTTCAATTCTTGCAATGGTTAATAAGTGAAAATGCCCCCCAAAATTTGTAACCCCATCTCTTCTGAGTATGGAAACCCCCCATATGTGGACGTCAAGTGCCCTGCGGGCGCACTACAGTGCTCAGAAGAGAAGGAGTCACATCTGGCCTTTGCAAAGCAATTTTTCCTGAAATGGTTTTTGGGGGGCATGTCCCATTTAGGAAGCCCCTATGGTGCCAGGACAGCAAAAAAGAACCCACATGGCATACTATTTTGGAAACTACACCCCTCAAGGAACGTAATAAGGGGTACAGTGAGCCTTAACACCCCACAGGTGTTTGACGACTTTTCGTTAAAAGTTGGATGTGTAAATTATTCTTTTTTTTTACTAAAATGCTAGTTTTCCCCCAAATTTTCAATTTTTGCAAGGGGTTATAGGAGAAAATGCCCCCCAAAATTTGTAACCCCATCTCTTCTGAGTATGGAAACACCCCATATGTGGACGTCAAGTGCACTGCGGGCGCACTACAATGCTCAGAAGAGAAGGAGTCACATCTGGCTTTTGCAAACCAATTTTTCCTGAAATGGTTTTTGGGGCATGTCCCATTAAGGAAGCCCCTATGGTGCCAGGACAGCAAAAAAGAACCCACATGGCATACTATTTTGGAAACTACACCCCTCAAGGAACGTAATAAGGGGTACAGTGAGCCTTAACACCCCACAGGTGTTTGACGACTTTTCGTTAAAAGTTGGATGTGTAAATTATTTTTTATTTCTTTTCACTAAAATGCTAATTTTCCCCCAAATTTTCAATTTTTGCAAGGGGTAATAGGAGAAAATGCCCCCCAAAATTTGTAACCCCATCTCTTCTGAGTATGGAAACACCCCATATGTGGATGTCAAGTGCACTGCGGGCGCACCACAATGTTCAGAAGAGAAGGAGTCACATCTGGTATTTGCAAAGCAATTTTTCCTGAAATGGTTTTTGGGGGGCATGTCCCATTAAGGAAGCCCCTATGGTGCCAGGACAGCAAATATAAAACACATGGCATACTATTTTGGAAACTACACCCCTCAAGGAACGTAACAAGGGGTACAGTGAGCCTTAACACCCCACAGATGTTTGACGACTTTTCGTTAAAAGTTGGATGTGTAAATTATTTTTTCTTTTTTTTTCACTAAAATGCTAGTTTTCCCTCAAATTTTCAATTTTTGCAAGGGGTAATAGGAGAAAATGCCCCCCAAAATTTGTAACCCCATCTCTTCTGAGTATGGAAACACCCCATATGTGGACGTCAAGCGCACTGCGGGCACACTACAATGCTCAGAAGAGAAGGAGTCACATCTGGCTTTTGCAAAGCAATTTTTCCTGAAATAGTTTTTTGGGGGCATGTCCCATTTAGGAAGCCCCTATGGTGCCAGAACAGCAAAAAAGAAACCACATGGCATACTATTTTGGAAACTACACCCCTCAAGGAACGTAACAAGGGGTACAGTGAGCCTCAACACCCCACAGGTGTTTGACGACTTTTCGTTAAAAGTTGGATGTGTAAATTATTTTTTCTTTTTTTTCACTAAAATGCTAGTTTTCCCCCAAATTTTCCATTTTTGCAAGGGGTAATAGGAGAAAATGCCCCCCAAAATTTGTAACCCCATCTCTTCTGAGTATGGAAACACCCCATATGTGGACGTCAAGTGCACTGCGGGCGCACTACAATGCTCAGAAGAGAAGGAGTCACATCTGGTATTTGCAAACCAATTTTTCCTGAAATAGTTTTTGGGGGGCATGTCCCATTAAGGAAGCCCCTATGGTGCCAGGACAGCAAATATAAAACACATGGCATACTATTTTGGAAACTACACCCCTCAAGGAACGTAACAAGGGGTACAGTGAGCCTTAACACCTTACAGGTGTTTGACGACTTTTCGTAAAAAGTTGGATGTGTAAATTATTTTTTATTTTTTTTTCACTAAAATGCTAGTTTTCCCCCAAATTTTCAATTTTTGCAAGGGGTAATAGGAGAAAATGCCCACCAAATTTTGTAACCCCATCTCTTCTGAGTATGGAAACACCCCATATGTGGACGTCAAGTGCACTGCGGGCGCACTACAATGCTCAGAAGAGAAGGAGTCCCATCTGGCTTTTGCAAAGCAATTTTTCCTGAAATGGTTTTTGGGGGGCATATCCCATTTAGGAAGCCCCTGTGGTGCCAGGACAGCAAAAAAAAAAATAAAAAAACAACACATGGCATACTATTTTGGAAACTACACCCCTCAAGGAACATAACAAGGGGTACAGTGAGCCTTAACACCCCACAGGTGTTTGACGACTTTTCGTTAAAAGTTGGATGTGTAAATTATTTTTTCTTTTTTTTCACTAAAATGCTAGTTTTCCCCCAAATTTTCAATTCTTGCAAGGGTTAATAAGTGAAAATGCCCCCCAAAATTTGTAACCCCATCTCTTCTGAGTATGGAAACCCCCCATATGTGGACGTCAAGTGCCCTGCGGGCGCACTACAGTGCTCAGAAGAGAAGGAGTCACATCTGGCCTTTGCAAAGCAATTTTTCCTGAAATGGTTTTTGGGGGGCATGTCCCATTTAGGAAGCCCCTATGGTGCCAGGACAGCAAAAAAAAAAAAAAACACATGGCATACTATTTTGGAAACTACACCCCTCAAGGAACATAACAAGGGGTTCAGTGAGCCTTAACACCCCACAGGTGTTTGACGACTTTTCGTTAAAAGTTGGATGTGTAAATTATTTTTTTTTTCACTAAAATGCTAGTTTTCCCCCAAATTTTCAATTCTTGCAAGGGGTAATAGGTGAAAATGCCCCCCAAAATTTGTAACCCCATCTCTTCTGAGTATGGAAACACCCCATATGTGGACGTCAAGTGCACTGCGGGCGCACTACAATGCTCAGAAGAGAAGGAGTCACATCTGGCTTTTGCAAAGCAATTTTTCCTGAAATAGTTTTTGGGGGGGCATGTCCCATTTAGGAAGCCCCTATGGTGCCAGGACAGCAAAAAAGAACCCACATGGCATACTATTTTGGAAACTACACCCCTCAAGGAACGTAATAAGGGGTACAGTGAGCCTTAACACCCCACAGGTGTTTGACGACTTTTCGTTAAAAGTTGGATGTGTAAATTATTCTTTTTTTTTTACTAAAATGCTAGTTTTCCCCCAAATTTTCAATTTTTGCAAGGGGTTATAGGAGAAAATGCCCCCCAAAATTTGTAACCCCATCTCTTCTGAGTATGGAAACACCCCATATGTGGACGTCAAGTGCACTGCGGGCGCACTACAATGCTCAGAAGAGAAGGAGTCACATCTGGCTTTTGCAAACCAATTTTTCCTGAAATGGTTTTTGGGGCATGTCCCATTAAGGAAGCCCCTATGGTGCCAGGACAGCAAAAAAAACTCACATGGCATACTATTTTGGAAACTACACCCCTCAAGGAACGTAATAAGGGGTACAGTGAGCCTTAACACCCCACAGGTGTTTGACGACTTTTCGTTAAAAGTTGGATGTGTAAATTATTTTTTATTTCTTTTCACTAAAATGCTAATTTTCCCCCAAATTTTCAATTTTTGCAAGGGGTAATAGGAGAAAATGCCCCCCAAAATTTGTAACCCCATCTCTTCTGAGTATGGAAACACCCCATATGTGGATGTCAAGTGCACTGCGGGCGCACCACAATGTTCAGAAGAGAAGGAGTCACATCTGGTATTTGCAAAGCAATTTTTCCTGAAATGGTTTTTGGGGGGCATGTCCCATTAAGGAAGCCCCTATGGTGCCAGGACAGCAAATATAAAACACATGGCATACTATTTTGGAAACTACACCCCTCAAGGAACGTAACAAGGGGTACAGTGAGCCTTAACACCCCACAGATGTTTGACGACTTTTCGTTAAAAGTTGGATGTGTAAATTATTTTTTCTTTTTTTTTCACTAAAATGCTAGTTTTCCCTCAAATTTTCAATTTTTGCAAGGGGTAATAGGAGAAAATGCCCCCCAAAATTTGTAACCCCATCTCTTCTGAGTATGGAAACACCCCATATGTGGACGTCAAGTGCACTGCGGGCACACTACAATGCTCAGAAGAGAAGGAGTCACATCTGGCTTTTGCAAAGCAATTTTTCCTGAAATAGTTTTTTGGGGGCATGTCCCATTTAGGAAGCCCCTATGGTGCCAGGACAGCAAAAAAGAAACCACATGGCATACTATTTTGGAAACTACACCCCTCAAGGAACGTAACAAGGGGTACAGTGAGCCTCAACACCCCACAGGTGTTTGACGACTTTTCGTTAAAAGTTGGATGTGTAAATTATTTTTTCTTTTTTTTCACTAAAATGCTAGTTTTCCCCCAAATTTTCCATTTTTGCAAGGGGTAATAGGAGAAAATGCCCCCCAAAATTTGTAACCCCATCTCTTCTGAGTATGGAAACACCCCATATGTGGACGTCAAGTGCACTGCGGGCGCACTACAATGCTCAGAAGAGAAGGAGTCACATCTGGTATTTGCAAACCAATTTTTCCTGAAATAGTTTTTGGGGGGCATGTCCCATTAAGGAAGCCCCTATGGTGCCAGGACAGCAAATATAAAACACATGGCATACTATTTTGGAAACTACACCCCTCAAGGAACGTAACAAGGGGTACAGTGAGCCTTAACACCTTACAGGTGTTTGACGACTTTTCGTAAAAAGTTGGATGTGTAAATTATTTTTTATTTTTTTTTCACTAAAATGCTAGTTTTCCCCCAAATTTTCAATTTTTGCAAGGGGTAATAGGAGAAAATGCCCACCAAATTTTGTAACCCCATCTCTTCTGAGTATGGAAACACCCCATATGTGGACGTCAAGTGCACTGCGGGCGCACTACAATGCTCAGAAGAGAAGGAGTCCCATCTGGCTTTTGCAAAGCAATTTTTCCTGAAATGGTTTTTGGGGGGCATATCCCATTTAGGAAGCCCCTGTGGTGCCAGGACAGCAAAAAAAAAAATAAAAAAACAACACATGGCATACTATTTTGGAAACTACACCCCTCAAGGAACATAACAAGGGGTACAGTGAGCCTTAACACCCCACAGGTGTTTTACGACTTTTCGTTAAAAGTTGGATGTGTAAATTACTTTTTTATTTTTTTCCACTAAAATACTAGTTTTCCCCCAAATTTTCAATTTTTGCAAGGGGTAATAGGAGAAAATGCCCCCCAAAATTTGTAACCCCATCTCTTCTGAGTATGGAAACACCCCATATGTGGACGTCAAGTGCACTGCGGGCGCACTACAATGCTCAGAAGAGAAGGAGTCCCATCTGGCTTTTGCAAAGCAATTTTTCCTGAAATGGTTTTTGGGGGGCATATCCCATTTAGGAAGCCCCTATGGTGCCAGGACAGCAAAAAAAAAAATAAAAAAACAACACATGGCATACTATTTTGGAAACTACACCCCTCAAGGAACATAACAAGGGGTACAGTGAGCCTTAACACCCCACAGGTGTTTTACGACTTTTCGTTAAAAGTTGGATGTGTAAATTACTTTTTTATTTTTTTCCACTAAAATACTAGTTTTCCCCCAAATTTTCAATTCTTGCAAGGGGTAATAGGTGAAAATGCCCCCCAAAATTTGTAACCCCATCTCTTCTGAGTATGGAAACACCCCATATGTGGACGTCAAGTGCACTGCGGGCGCACTACAATGCTCAGAATAGAAGGAGTCACATCTGGCTTTTGCAAAGCAATTTTTCCTGAAATAGTTTTTGGGGGGCATGTCCCATTTAGGAAGCCCCTATGGTGCCAGGACAGCAAAAAAGAAAACCAAATGGCATACTATTTTGGAAACTACACCCCTCAAGGAACGTAACAAGGGGTACAGTGAGCCTTAACACCCCACAGGTGTTTAACGACTTTTCGTTAAAAGTTGGATGTGTAAATTATTTTTTTTTTTTTTTTACTAAAATGCTAGTTTTCCCCCAAAGTTTCAATTTTTGCAAGGGGTAATATGAGAAAAAAAAAATTTGTAACCCCATCTCTTCTGAGTATGGAAACACCCCATATGTGGACGTCAAGTGCACTGCGGGCGCACTACAATGCTCAGAAGAGAAGGAGTCACATCTGGCTTTTGCAAAGCAATTTTTCCTGAAATAGTTTTTGGGGGGGCATGTCCCATTTAGGAAGCCCCTATGGTGCCAGGACAGCAAAAAAAAACCCACATGGCATACTATTTTGGAAACTACACCCCTCAAGGAACGTAACAAGGGGTACAGTGAGCCTTAACACCCCACAGGTGTTTGACGACTTTTCGTTAAAAGTTGGATATGTAAATTATTTTTATTTTTTTTCACTAAAATGCTAGTTTTCCCCCAAATTTTCAATTTTTGCAAGAGGTAATAGGAGAAAATGCCCCCCAAAATTTGTAACCCCATCTCTTCTGAGTATGGAAACACCCCATATGTGGACGTCAAGTGCACTGCGGGCGCACTACAATGCTCAGAAGAGAAGGAGTCACATCTGGTATTTGCAAAGCAATTTTTCCTGAAATAGTTTTTGGGGGGCATGTCCCATTTAGGAAGCCCCTATGGTGCCAGGACAGCAAAAAAAACCACATGGCATACTATTTTGGAAACTACACCCCTCAAGGAACGTAACAAGGGGTACAGTGAGCCTTAACACCCCCACAGGTGTTTGACGACTTTTCATTAAAAGTTGGATGTGTAAATTATTTTTTCTTTTTTCTCACTAAAATGCTAGTTTTCCCCCAAATTTTCAATTTTTGCAAGGGGTAATAGGAGAAAATGCCCCCCAAAATTTGTAACCCCATCTCTTCTGAGTATGGAAACACCCCATATGTGGACGTCAAGTGCACTGCGGGCGCACTACAATGCTCAGAAGAGAAGGAGTCACATCTGGCCTTTGCAAAGCAATTTTTCCTGAAATGGTTTTTGGGGGGCATGTCCCATTTAGGAAGCCCCTATGGTGCCAGGACAGCAAAAAAAAAAAAACACATGGCATACTATTTTGGAAACTACACCCCTCAAGGAACATAACAAGGGGTTCAGTGAGCCTTAACACCCCACAGGTGTTTGACGACTTTTCGTTAAAAGTTGGATGTGTAAATTATTATTTTTTTTCACTAAAATGCTAGTTTTCCCCCAAATTTTCAATTCTTGCAAGGGGTAATAGGTGAAAATGCCCCCCAAAATTTGTAACCCCATCTCTTCTGAGTATGGAAACACCCCATATGTGGACGTCAAGTGCACTGCGGGCGCACTACAATGCTCAGAAGAGAAGCAGTCACATCTGGCTTTTGCAAACCAATTTTTCCTGAAATAGTTTTTGGGGGGGCATGTCCCATTTAGGAAGCCCCTATGGTGCCAGGACAGCAAAAAAAAAACACATGGCATACTATTTTGGAAACTACAGCCCTCAAGGAACGTAACAAGGGGTACAGTGAGCCTTAACACCCCCACAGGTGTTTGACGACTTTTCATTAAAAGTTGGATGTGTAAATTATTTTTTCTTTTTTCTCACTAAAATGCTAGTTTTCCCCCAAATTTTCAATTTTTGCAAGGGGTAATAGGAGAAAATGCCCCCCAAAATTTGTAACCCCATCTCTTCTGAGTATGGAAACACCCCATATGTGGACGTCAAGTGCACTGCGGGCGCACTACAATGCTCAGAAGAGAAGCAGTCACATCTGGCTTTTGCAAACCAATTTTTCCTGAAATAGTTTTTGGGGGGGCATGTCCCATTTAGGAAGCCCCTATGGTGCCAGGACAGCAAAAAAAAAAACCACATGGCATACTATTTTGGAAACTACACCCCTCAAGGAACGTAATAAGGGGTACAGTGAGCCTTAACACCCCACAGGTGTTTGACGACTTTTCGTTAAAAGTTGGATGTGTAAATTATTATTTTTTTTCACTAAAATGCTAGTTTTCCCCCAAATTTTCAATTCTTGCAAGGGGTAATAGGTGAAAATGCCCCCCAAAATTTGTAACCCCATCTCTTCTGAGTATGGAAACACCCCATATGTGGACGTCAAGTGCACTGCGGGCGCACTACAATGCTCAGAAGAGAAGGAGTCACATCTGGCCTTTGCAAAGCAATTTTTCCTGAAATGGTTTTTGGGGAGCATGTCCCATTTAGGAAGCCCCTATGGTGCCAGGACAGCAAAAAAACAAAACACATGGCATACTATTTTGGAAACTACACCCCTCAAGGAACATAACAAGGGGTTCAGTGAGCCTTAACACCCCACAGGTGTTTGACGACTTTTCGTTAAAAGTTGGATGTGTAAATTATTTTTAATTTTTTTTCACTAAAATGCTAGTTTTCCCCCAAATTTTCAATTTTTGCAAGAGGTAATAGGAGAAAATGCCCCCCAAAATTTGTAACCCCATCTCTTCTGAGTATGGAAACACCCCATATGTGGACGTCAAGTGCACTGCGGGCGCACTACAATGCTCAGAAGAGAAGGAGTCACATCTGGTATTTGCAAAGCAATTTTTCCTGAAATAGTTTTTGGGGGGCATGTC
Source organism: Hyla sarda (assembly GCF_029499605.1). Classification (NCBI taxonomy): domain Eukaryota; kingdom Metazoa; phylum Chordata; class Amphibia; order Anura; family Hylidae; genus Hyla; species Hyla sarda. The sequence goes on from NC_079196.1 coordinate 134,542,619, forward strand.
CCATTTAGGAAGCCCCTATGGTGCCAGGACAGCAAAAAAAAAACACATGGCATACTATTTTGGAAACTACACCCCTCAAGGAACGTAACAAGGGGTACAGTGAACCTTAACACCCCCACAGGTGTTTGACGACTTTTCATTAAAAGTTGGATGTGTAAATTATTTTTTCTTTTTTCTCACTAAAATGCTAGTTTTCCCCCAAATTTTCAATTTTTGCAAGAGGTAATAGGAGAAAATGCCCCCCAAAATTTGTAACCCCATCTCTTCTGAGTATGGAAACACCCCATATGTGGACGTCAAGTGCACTGCGGGCGCACTACAATGCTCAGAAGAGAAGGAGTCACATCTGGCCTTTGCAAAGCAATTTTTCCTGAAATGGTTTTTGGGGGGCATGTCCCATTTAGGAAGCCCCTATGGTGCCAGGACAGCAAAAAAAAAAACACATGGCATACTATTTTGGAAACCACACCCCTCAAGGAACATAACAAGGGGTTCAGTGAGCCTTAACACCCCACAGGTGTTTGACGACTTTTCGTTAAAAGTTGGATGTGTAAATTATTATTTTTTTTCACTAAAATGCTAGTTTCCCCCCAAATTTTCAATTCTTGCAAGGGGTAATAGGTGAAAATGCCCCCCAAAATTTGTAACCCCATCTCTTCTGAGTATGGAAACACCCCATATGTGGACGTCAAGTGCACTGCGGGCGCACTACAATGCTCAGAAGAGAAGCAGTCACATCTGGCTTTTGCAAAGCAATTTTTCCTGAAATAGTTTTTGGGGGGGCATGTCCCATTTAGGAAGCCCCTATGGTGCCAGGACAGCAAAAAAAAAAACACATGGCATACTATTTTGGAAACTACACCCCTCAAGGAACGTAATAAGGGGTACAGTGAGCCTTAACACCCCACAGGTGTTTGACGACTTTTCGTTAAAAGTTGGATGTGTAAATGATTATTTTTTTTTTTACTAAAATGCTAGTTTTCCCCCAAATTTTCAATTTTTGCAAGGGGTTATAGGAGAAAATGCCCCCCAAAATTTGTAACCCCATCTCTTCTGAGTATGGAAACACCCCATATGTGGACGTCAAGTGCACTGCGGGCGCACTACAATGCTCAGAAGAGAAGGAGTCCCATCTGGCTTTTGCAAAGCAATTTTTCCTGAAATGGTTTTTGGGGGGCATGTCCCATTTAGGAAGCCCCTATGGTGCCAGGACAGCAAAAAAAAAAAAAAACACATGGCATACTATTTTGGAAACTACACTCCTCAAGGAACATAACAAGGGGTACAGTGAGCCTTAACACCCCACAGGTGTTTGCCGACTTTACGTTAAAAATTGGATGTGTAAATAATTTTTTCTTTTTTTTTCACTAAAATGCTAGTTTCCCCCCAAATTTTCAATTCTTGCAAGGCGTAATAGGTGAAAATGCCCCCCAAAATTTGTAACCCAATCTCTTCTGAGTATGGAAACACCCCATATGTGGACGTCAAGTGCACTGCGGGCGCACTACAATGCTCAGAAGAGAAGGAGTCCCATCTGGCTTTTGCAAAGCAATTTTTCCTGAAATGGTTTTTGGGGGGCATGTCCCATTTAGGAAGCCCCTATGGTGCCAGGACAGCAAAAAAAAAAAAAATACACATGGCATACTATTTTGGAAACTACACCCCTCAAGGAACATAACAAGGGGTACAGTGAGCCTTAACACCCCACAGGTGTTTACGACTTTTCGTTAAAAGTTGGATGTGTAAATTATTTTTTATTTTTTTCACTAAAATACTAGTTTTTCCCCAAATTTTCAATTCTTGCAAGGGGTAATAGGAGAAAATGCCCCCCAAAATTTGTAACCCCATCTCTTCTGAGTATGGAAACACCACATATGTGGACGTCAAGTGCACTGCGGGCGCACTACAATGCTCAGAAGAGAAGGAGTTACATCTGGCTTTTGCAAAGCAATTTTTCCTGAAATGGTTTTTGGGGGGCATGTCCCATTTAGGAAGCCCCTATGGTGCCAGGACAGCAAAAAAAAAAAACACATGGCATACTATTTTGGAAACTACACCCCTCAAGGAACATAACAAGGGGTACAGTGAGACTTAACACCCCACAGGTGTTTGCCGACTTTTCGTTAAAAGTTGGATGTGTAAATTATTTTTTCTTTTTTTTTCACTAAAATGCTAGTTTTCCCCAAAATTTTCAATTCTTGCAAGGGGTAATAGGTGAAAATGCCCCCCAAAATTTGTAACCCCATCTCTTCTGAGTATGGAAACACCCCATATGTGGACGTCAAGTGCACTGCGGGCGCACTACAATGCTCAGAAGTGAAGGAGTCCCATCTGGCTTTTGCAAAGCAATTTTTCCTGAAATGGTTTTTGGGGGGCATATCCCATTTAGGAAGCCCCTATGGTGCCAGGACAGCAAAAAAAAAAAAAAAAAACAACAACACATGGCATACTATTTTGGAAACTACACCCCTCAAGGAACATAACAAGGGGTACAGTGAGCCTTAACACCCCACAGGTGTTTTCCGACTTTTCGTTAAAAGTTGGATGTGTAAATTATTTTTTATTTTTTTCCACTAAAATACTAGTTTTCCCCCAAATTTTCAATTCTTGCAAGGGGTAATAGGTGAAAATGCCCCCCAAAATTTGTAACCCCATCTCTTCTGAGTATGGAAACACCCCATATGTGGACGTCAAGTGCACTGCGGGCGCACTACAATGCTCAGAAGAGAAGGAGTCACATCTGGCTTTTGCAAAGCAATTTTTCCTGAAATAGTTTTTGGGGGGCATGTCCCATTTAGGAAGCCCCTATAGTGCCAGGACAGCAAAAAAGAAAACCAAATGGCATACTATTTTGGAAACTACACCCCTCAAGGAACGTAACAAGGGGTACAGTGAGCCTTAACACCCCACAGGTGTTTAACGACTTTTCGTTAAAAGTTGGATGTGTAAATAATTTTTATTTTTTTTTCACTAAAATGCTAGTTTTCCCCCAAAGTTTCAATTTTTGCAAGGGGTAATATGAGAAAAAAAAAAATTTGTAACCCCATCTCTTCTGAGTATGGAAACACCCCATATGTGGACGTCAAGTGCACTGCGGGCGCACTACAATGCTCAGAAGAGAAGGAGTCACATCTGGTATTTGCAAAGCAATTTTTCCTGAAATAGTTTTTGGGGGGCATGTCCCATTTAGGAAGCCCCTATGGTGCCAGGACAGCAAAAAAAAAACACATGGCATACTATTTTGGAAACTACACCCCTCAAGGAACGTAACAAGGGGTACAGTGAGCCTTAACACCCCACAGGTGTTTGACGACTTTTCGTTAAAAGTTGGATGTGTAAATTATTTTTTCTTTTTTTTCACTAAAATGCTAGTTTTCCCCCAAATTTTCAATTCTTGCAAGGGTTAATAAGTGAAAATGCCCCCCAAAATTTGTAACCCCATCTCTTCTGAGTATGGAAACCCCCCATATGTGGACGTCAAGTGCCCTGCGGGCGCACTACAGTGCTCAGAAGAGAAGGAGTCACATCTGGCTTTTGCAAAGCAATTTTTCCTGAAATAGTTTTTGGGGGGCATGTCCCATTTAGGAAGCCCCTATGGTGCCAGGACAGCAAAAAAAAAACAACACATGGCATACTATTTTGGAAACTACACCCCTCAAGGAACGTAACAAGGGGTACAGTGAGCCTTAACACCCCCACAGGTGTTTGACGACTTTTCGTTAAAAGTTGGATATGTAAATTATTTTTTATTTTTTTTCACTAAAATGCTAGTTTTCCCCCAAATTTTCAATTTTTGCAAGGGGTAATAGGAGAAAATGCCCCCCAAAATTTGTAACCCCATCTCTTCTGAGTATGGAAACACCCCATATGTGGACGTCAAGTGCACTGCGGGCGCACTACAATGCTCAGAAGAGAAGGAGTCACATCTGGTATTTGCAAAGCAATTTTTCCTGAAATAGTTTTTGGGGGGCATGTCCCATTTAGGAAGCCGCTATGGTGCCAGGACAGCAAAAAAAAAACACATGGCATACTATTTTGGAAACTACACCCCTCAAGGAACGTAACAAGGGGTACAGTGAGCCTTAACACCCCACAGGTGTTTGACGACTTTTCATTAAAAGTTGGATGTGTAAATTATTTTTTCTTTTTTCTCACTAAAATGCTAGTTTTCCCCCAAATTTTCAATTTTTGCAAGGGGTAATAGGAGAAAATGCCCCCCAAAATTTGTAACCCCATCTCTTCTGAGTATGGAAACACCCCATATGTGGACGTCAAGTGCACTGCGGGCGCACTACAATGCTCAGAAGAGAAGGAGTCACATCTGGCCTTTGCAAAGCAATTTTTCCTGAAATGGTTTTTGGGGGGCATGTCCCATTTAGGAAGCCCCTATGGTGCCAGGACAGCAAAAAAAAAAAAAAAAACACATGGCATACTATTTTGGAAACTACACCCCTCAAGGAACATAACAAGGGGTTCAGTGAGCCTTAACACCCCACAGGTGTTTGACGACTTTTCGTTAAAAGTTGGATGTGTAAATTATTTTTTTTTTTCACTAAAATGCTACTTTTCCCCCAAATTTTCAATTCTTGCAAGGGGTAATAGGTGAAAATGCCCCCCAAAATTTGTAACCCCATCTCTTCTGAGTATGGAAACACCCCATATGTGGACGTCAAGTGCACTGCGGGCGCACTACAATGCTCAGAAGAGAAGGAGTCACATCTGGCTTTTGCAAAGCAATTTTTCCTGAAATAGTTTTTGGGGGGGCATGTCCCATTTAAGAAGCCCCTATGGTGCCAGGACAGCAAAAAAAAACCCACATGGCATACTATTTTGGAAACTACACCCCTCAAGGAACGTAATAAGGGGTACAGTGAGCCTTAACACCCCACAGGTGTTTGACGACTTTTCGTTAAAAGTTGGATGTGTAAATTATTCTTTTTTTTTACTAAAATGCTAGTTTTCCCCCAAATTTTCAATTTTTGCAAGGGGTTATAGGAGAAAATGCCCCCCAAAATTTGTAACCCCATCTCTTCTGAGTATGGAAACACCCCATATGTGGACGTCAAGTGCACTGCGGGCGCACTACAATGCTCAGAAGAGAAGGAGTCACATCTGGCTTTTGCAAACCAATTTTTCCTGAAATGGTTTTTGGGGGGCATGTCCCATTAAGGAAGCCCCTATGGTGCCAGGACAGCAAAAAAAACTCACATGGCATACTATTTTGGAAACTACACCCCTCAAGGAACGTAATAAGGGGTACAGTGAGCCTTAACACCCCACAGGTGTTTGACGACTTTTCGTTAAAAGTTGGATGTGTAAATTATTTTTTATTTCTTTTCACTAAAATGCTAGTTTTCCCCCAAATTTTCAATTTTTGCAAGGGGTAATAGGAGAAAATGCCCCCCAAAATTTGTAACCCCATCTCTTCTGAGTATGGAAACACCCCATATGTGGATGTCAAGTGCACTGCGGGCGCACCACAATGTTCAGAAGAGAAGGAGTCACATCTGGTATTTGCAAAGCAATTTTTCCTGAAATAGTTTTTGGGGGGCATGTCCCATTAAGGAAGCCCCTATGGTGCCAGGACAGCAAATATAAAACACATGGCATACTATTTTGGAAACTACACCCCTCAAGGAACGTAACAAGGGGTACAGTGAGCCTTAACACCCCACAGATGTTTGACGACTTTTCGTTAAAAGTTGGATGTGTAAATTATTTTTTCTTTTTTTTTCACTAAAATGCTAGTTTTCCCTCAAATTTTCAATTTTTGCAAGGGGTAATAGGAGAAAATGCCCCCCAAAATTTGTAACCCCATCTCTTCTGAGTATGGAAACACCCCATATGTGGACGTCAAGTGCACTGCGGGCACACTACAATGCTCAGAAGAGAAGGAGTCACATCTGGCTTTTGCAAAGCAATTTTTCCTGAAATAGTTTTTGGGGGGCATGTCCCATTTAGGAAGCCCCTATGGTGCCAGGACAGCAAAAAAGAAACCACATGGCATACTATTTTGGAAACTACACCCCTCAAGGAACGTAACAAGGGGTACAGTGAGCCTCAACACCCCACAGGTGTTTGACGACTTTTCGTTAAAAGTTGGATGTGTAAATTATTTTTTATTTTTTTTCACTAAAATGCTAGTTTTCCCCCAAATTTTCAATTTTTGCAAGGGGTAATAGGAGAAAATGCCCCCCAAAATTTGTAACCCCATCTCTTCTGAGTATGGAAACACCCCATATGTGGACGTCAAGTGCACTGCGGGCGCACTACAATGCTCAGAAGAGAAGGAGTCCCATCTGGCTTTTGCAAAGCAATTTTTCCTGAAATGGTTTTTGGGGGGCATATCCCATTTAGGAAGCCCCTATGGTGCCAGGACAGCAAAAAAAAAAAAAAAACAAACACATGGCATACTATTTTGGAAACTACACCCCTCAAGGAACATAACAAGGGGTTCAGTGAGCCTTAACACCCCACAGGTGTTTGACGACTTTTCGTTAAAAGTTGGATGTGTAAATTACTTTTTTTTTTCACTAAAATGCTAGTTTTCCCCCAAATTTTCAATTCTTGCAAGGGGTAATAGGTGAAAATGCCCCCCAAAATTTGTAACCCCATCTCTTCTGAGTATGGAAACACCCCATATGTGGACGTCAAGTGCACTGCGGGCGCACTACAATGCTCAGAAGAGAAGGAGTCACATCTGGCTTTTGCAAAGCAATTTTTCCTGAAATATTTTTAGGGGGGGCATGTCCCATTTAGGAAGCCCCTATGGTGCCAGGACAGCAAAAAAAAACCCACATGGCATACTATTTTGGAAACTACACCCCTCAAGGAACGTAATAAGGGGTACAGTGAGCCTTAACACCCCACAGGTGTTTGACGACTTTTCGTTAAAAGTTGGATGTGTAAATTATTCTTTTTTTTTACTAAAATGCTAGTTTTCCCCCAAATTTTCAATTTTTGCAAGGGGTTATAGGAGAAAATGCCCCCCAAAATTTGTAACCCCATCTCTTCTGAGTATGGAAACACCCCATATGTGGACGTCAAGTGCACTGCGGGCGCACTACAATGCTCAGAAGAGAAGGAGTCACATCTGGCTTTTGCAAACCAATTTTTCCTGAAATGGTTTTTGGGGCATGTCCCATTAAGGAAGCCCCTATGGTGCCAGGACAGCAAAAAAAACTCACATGGCATACTATTTTGGAAACTACACCCCTCAAGGAATGTATTAAGGGGTACAGTGAGCCTTAACACCCCACAGGTGTTTGACGACTTTTCGTTAAAAGTTGGATGTGTAAATTATTTTTTATTTCTTTTCACTAAAATGCTAGTTTTCCCCCAAATTTTCAATTTTTGCAAGGGGTAATAGGAGAAAATGCCCCCCAAAATTTGTAACCCCATCTCTTCTGAGTATGGAAACACCCCATATGTGGATGTCAAGTGCACTGCGGGCGCACCACAATGTTCAGAAGAGAAGGAGTCACATCTGGTATTTGCAAAGCAATTTTTCCTGAAATAGTTTTTGGGGGGCATGTCCCATTAAGGAAGCCCCTATGGTGCCAGGACAGCAAATATAAAACACATGGCATACTATTTTGGAAACTACACCCCTCAAGGAACGTAACAAGGGGTACAGTGAGCCTTAACACCCCACAGATGTTTGACGACTTTTCGTTAAAATTTGGATGTGTAAATTATTTTTTCTTTTTTTTTCACTAAAATGCTAGTTTTCCCTCAAATTTTCAATTTTTGCAAGGGGTAATAGGAGAAAATGCCCCCCAAAATTTGTAACCCCATCTCTTCTGATTATGGAAACACCCCATATGTGGACGTCAAGTGCACTGCGGGCACACTACAATGCTCAGAAGAGAAGGAGTCACATCTGGCTTTTGCAAAGCAATTTTTCCTGAAATAGTTTTTGGGGGGCATGTCCCATTTAGGAAGCCCCTATGGTGCCAGGACAGCAAAAAAGAAACCACATGGCATACTATTTTGGAAACTACACCCCTCAAGGAACGTAACAAGGGGTACAGTGAGCCTTAACACCCCACAGGTGTTTGACGACTTTTCGTTAAAAGTTGGATGTGTAAATTATTTTTTCTTTTTTTTCACTAAAATGCTAGTTTTCCCCCAAATTTTCCATTTTTGCAAGGGGTAATAGGAGAAAATGCCCCCCAAAATTTGTAACCCCATCTCTTCTGAGTATGGAAACACCCCATATGTGGACGTCAAGTGCACTGCGGGCGCACTACAATGCTCAGAAGAGAAGGAGTCACATCTGGTATTTGCAAAGCAATTTTTCCTGAAATAGTTTTTGGGGGGCATGTCCCATTAAGGAAGCCCCTATGGTGCCAGGACAGCAAATATAAAACACATGGCATACTATTTTGGAAACTACACCCCTCAAGGAACGTAACAAGGGGTACAGTGAGCCTTAACACCCCACAGGTGTTTGACGACTTTTCGTTAAAAGTTGGATGTGTAAATTATTTTTTATTTTTTTTCACTAAAATGCTAGTTTTCCCCCAAATTTTCAATTTTTGCAAGGGGTAATAGGAGAAAATGCCCCCCAAAATTTGTAACCCCATCTCTTCTGAGTATGGAAACACCCCATATGTGGACGTCAAGTGCACTGCGGGCGCACTACAATGCTCAGAAGAGAAGGAGTCCCATCTGGCTTTTGCAAAGCAATTTTTCCTGAAATGGTTTTTGGGGGGCATATCCCATTTAGGAAGCCCCTATGGTGCCAGGACAGCAAAAAAGAAAACCAAATGGCATACTATTTTGGAAACTACACCCCTCAAGGAACGTAACAAGGGGTACAGTGAGCCTTAACACCCCACAGGTGTTTAACGACTTTTCGTTAAAAGTTGGATGTGTAAATTATTTTTTTTTTTTTTTTTTTACTAAAATGCTAGTTTTCCCCCAAAGTTTCAATTTTTGCAAGGGGTAATATGAGAAAAAAAAAAATTTGTAACCCCATCTCTTCTGAGTATGGAAACACCCCATATGTGGACGTCAAGTGCACTGCGGGCGCACTACAATGCTCAGAAGAGAAGGAGTCACATCTGGCTTTTGCAAAGCAATTTTTCCTGAAATAGTTTTTGGGGGGGCATGTCCCATTTAGGAAGCCCCTATGGTGCCAGGACAGCAAAAAAAACCCCACTTGGCATACTATTTTGGAAACTACACCCCTCAAGGAACGTAACAAGGGGTACAGTGAGCCTTAACACTCCACAGGTGTTTGACGACTTTTCGTTAAAAGTTGGATATGTAAATTATTTTTATTTTTTTTCACTAAAATGCTAGTTTTCCCCCAAATTTTCAATTTTTGCAAGAGGTAATAGGAGAAAATGCCCCCCAAAATTTGTAACCCCATCTCTTCTGAGTATGGAAACACCCCATATGTGGACGTCAAGTGCACTGCGGGCGCACTACAATGCTCAGAAGAGAAGGAGTCACATCTGGTATTTGCAAAGCAATTTTTCCTGAAATAGTTTTTGGGGGGCATGTCCCATTTAGGAAGCCCCTATGGTGCCAGGACAGCAAAAAAAAAACACATGGCATACTATTTTGGAAACTACACCCCTCAAGGAACGTAACAAGGGATACAGTGAGCCTAAACACCCCCACAGGTGTTTGACGACTTTTCATTAAAAGTTGGATGTGTAAATTATTTTTTCTTTTTTCTCACTAAAATGCTAGTTTTCCCCCAAATTTTCAATTTTTGCAAGGGGTAATAGGAGAAAATGCCCCCCAAAATTTGTAACCCCATCTCTTCTGAGTATGGAAACACCCCATATGTGGACGTCAAGTGCACTGCGGGCGCACTACAATGCTCAGAAGAGAAGGAGTCACATCTGGCCTTTGCAAAGCAATTTTTCCTGAAATGGTTTTTGGGGGGCATGTCCCATTTAGGAAGCCCCTATGGTGCCAGGACAGCAAAAAAAAAAAAAAACACATGGCATACTATTTTGGAAACTACACCCCTCAAGGAACATAACAAGGGGTTCAGTGAGCCTTAACACCCCACAGGTGTTTGACGACTTTTCGTTAAAAGTTGGATGTGTAAATTATTATTTTTTTTCACTAAAATGCTAGTTTTCCCCCAAATTTTCAATTCTTGCAAGGGGTAATAGGTGAAAATGCCCCCCAAAATTTGTAACCCCATCTCTTCTGAGTATGGAAACACCCCATATGTGGACGTCAAGTGCACTGCGGGCGCACTACAATGCTCAGAAGAGAAGCAGTCACATCTGGCTTTTGCAAACCAATTTTTCCTGAAATAGTTTTTGGGGGGGCATGTCCCGTTTAGGAAGCCCCTATGGTGCCAGGACAGCAAAAAAAAACCCACATGGCATACTATTTTGGAAACTACACCCCTCAAGGAACGTAATAAGGGGTACAGTGAGCCTTAACACCCCACAGGTGTTTGACGACTTTTCGTTAAAAGTTGGATGTGTAAATTATTATTTTTTTTCACTAAAATGCTAGTTTTCCCCCAAATTTTCAATTCTTGCAAGGGGTAATAGGTGAAAATGCCCCCCAAAATTTGTAACCCCATCTCTTCTGAGTATGGAAACACCCCATATGTGGACGTCAAGTGCACTGCGGGCGCACTACAATGCTCAGAAGAGAAGGAGTTATATCTGGCCTTTGCAAAGCAATTTTTCCTGAAATGGTTTTTGGGGGGCATGTCCCATTTAGGAAGCCCCTATGGTGCCAGGACAGCAAAAAAAAAAAAACACATGGCATACTATTTTGGAAACTACACCCCTCAAGGAACATAACAAGGGGTTCAGTGAGCCTTAACACCCCACAGGTGTTTGACGACTTTTCGTTAAAAGTTGGATATGTAAATTATTTTTAATTTTTTTTCACTAAAATGCTAGTTTTCCCCCAAATTTTCAATTTTTGCAAGAGGTAATAGGAGAAAATGCCCCCCAAAATTTGTAACCCCATCTCTTCTGAGTATGGAAACACCCCATATGTGGACGTCAAGTGCACTGCGGGCGCACTACAATGCTCAGAAGAGAAGGAGTCACATCTGGTATTTGCAAAGCAATTTTTCCTGAAATAGTTTTTGGGGGGCATGTCCCATTTAGGAAGCCCCTATGGTGCCAGGACAGCAAAAAAAAAACACATGGCATACTATTTTGGAAACTACACCCCTCAAGGAACGTAACAAGGGGTACAGTGAGCCTTAACACCCCCACAGGTGTTTGACGACTTTTCATTAAAAGTTGGATGTGTAAATTATTTTTTCTTTTTTCTCACTAAAATGCTAGTTTTCCCCCAAATTTTCAATTTTTGCAAGGGGTAATAGGAGAAAATGCCCCCCAAAATTTGTAACCCCATCTCTTCTGAGTATGGAAACACCCCTTATGTGGACGTCAAGTGCACTGCGGGCGCACTACAATGCTCAGAAGAGAAGGAGTCACATCTGGCCTTTGCAAAGCAATTTTTCCTGAAATGGTTTTTGGGGGGCATGTCCCATTTAGGAAGCCCCTATGGTGCCAGGACAGCAAAAAAAAAAAACACATGGCATACTATTTTGGAAACCACACCCCTCACGGAACATAACAAGGGGTTCAGTGAGCCTTAACACCCCACAGGTGTTTGACGACTTTTCGTTAAAAGTTGGATGTGTAAATTATTATTTTTTTTCACTAAAATGCTAGTTTCCCCCCAAATTTTCAATTCTTGCAAGGGGTAATAGGTGAAAATGCCCCCCAAAATTTGTAACCCCATCTCTTCTGAGTATGGAAACACCCCATATGTGGACGTCAAGTGCACTGCGGGCGCACTACAATGCTCAGAAGAGAAGGAGTCCCATCTGGCTTTTGCAAAGCAATTTTTCCTGAAATGGTTTTTGGGGGGCATGTCCCATTTAGGAAGCCCCTATGGTGCCAGGACAGCAAAAAAAAAAAAAAAAATACACATGGCATACTATTTTGGAAACTACACCCCTCAAGGAACATAACAAGGGGTACAGTGAGCCTTAACACCCCACAGGTGTTTTACGACTTTTCGTTAAAAGTTGGATGTGTAAATTATTTTTTATTTTTTTCCACTAAAATACTAGTTTTCCCCCAAATTTTCAATTCTTGCAAGGGGTAATAGGTGAAAATGCCCCCCAAAATTTGTAACCCCATCTCTTCTGAGTATGGAAACACCCCATATGTGGACGTCAAGTGCACTGCGGGCGCACTACAATGCTCAGAAGAGAAGGAGTCACATCTGGCTTTTGCAAAGCAATTTTTCCTGAAATAGTTTTTGGGGGGCATGTCCCATTTAGGAAGCCCCTATAGTGCCAGGACAGCAAAAAAGAAAAGCAAATGGCATACTATTTTGGAAACTACACCCCTCAAGGAACGTAACAAGGGGTACAGTGAGCCTTAACACCCCCACAGGTGTTTGACGACTTTTCGTTAATAGTTGGATATGTAAATAATTTTGGATTTTTTTTCACTAAAATGCTAGTTTTCCCCCAAATTTTCAATTTTTGCAAGGGGTAATAGGAGAAAATGCCCCCCAAAATTTGTAACCCCATCTCTTCTGAGTATGGAAACACCCCATATGTGGACGTCAAGTGCACTGCGTGCGCACTACAATGCTCAGAAGAGAAGGAGTCACATCTGGTATTTGCAAAGCAATTTTTCCTGAAATAGTTTTTGGGGGGCATGTCCCATTTAGGAAGCCGCTATGGTGCCAGGACAGCAAAAAAAAACCACATGGCATACTATTTTGGAAACTATACCCCTCAAGGAACGTAACAAGGGGTACAGTGAGCCTTAACACCCCACAGGTGTTTGACGACTTTTCATTAAAAGTTGGATGTGTAAATTATTTTTTCTTTTTTCTCACTAAAATGCTAGTTTTCCCCCAAATTTTCAATTTTTGCAAGGGGTAATAGGAGAAAATGCCCCCCAAAATTTGTAACCCCATCTCTTCTGAGTATGGAAACACCCCATATGTGGACGTCAAGTGCACTGCGGGCGCACTACAATGCTCAGAAGAGAAGGAGTCACATTTGGCCTTTGCAAAGCAATTTTTCCTGAAATGGTTTTTGGGGGGCATGTCCCATTTAGGAAGCCCCTATGGTGCCAGGACAGCAAAAAAAAAAAAAAAAACACATGGCATACTATTTTGGAAACTACACCCCTCAAGGAACATAACAAGGGGTTCTGTGAGCCTTAACACCACACAGGTGTTTGACGACTTTTCGTTAAAAGTTGGATGTGTAAATTATTTTTTTTTTTCACTAAAATGCTAGTTTTCCCCCAAATTTTCAATTCTTGCAAGGGGTAATAGGTGAAAATGCCCCCCAAAATTTGTAACCCCATCTCTTCTGAGTATGGAAACACCCCATATGTGGACATCAAGTGCACTGCGGGCGCACTACAATGCTCAGAAGAGAAGGAGTCACATCTGGCTTTTGCAAAGCAATTTTTCCTGAAATAGTTTTTGGGGGGGCATGTCCCATTTAGGAAGCCCCTATGGTGCCAGGACAGCAAAAAAAACCCCACATGGCATACTATTTTGGAAACTACACCCCTCAAGGAACGTAATAAGGGGTACAGTGAGCCTTAACACCCCACAGGTGTTTGACGACTTTTCGTTAAAAGTTGGATGTGTAAATTATTCTTTTTTTTTTTACTAAAATGCTAGTTTTCCCCCAAATTTTCAATTTTTGCAAGGGGTTATAGGAGAAAATGCCCCCAAAATTTGTAACCCCATCTCTTCTGAGTATGGAAACACCCCATATGTGGACGTCAAGTGCACTGCGGGCGCACTACAATGCTCAGAAGAGAAGGAGTCCCATCTGGCTTTTGCAAAGCAATTTTTCCTGAAATGGTTTTTGGGGGGCATGTCCCATTTAGGAAGCCCCTATGGTGCCAGGACAGCAAAAAAAAACCACATGGCATACTATTTTGGAAACTACACCCCTCAAGGAACGTAACAAGGGGTACAGTGAGCCTCAACACCCCACAGGTGTTTGACGACTTTTCGTTAAAAGTTGGATGTGTAAATTATTTTTTCTTTTTTTTCACTAAAATGCTAGTTTTCCCCCAAATTTTCTATTTTTGCAAGGGGTAATAGGAGAAAATGCCCCCCAAAATTTGTAACCCCATCTCTTCTGAGTATGGAAACACCCCATATGTGGACGTCAAGTGCACTGCGGGCGCACTACAATGCTCAGAAGAGAAGGAGTCACATCTGGCTTTTGCAAAGCAATTTTTCCTGAAATGGTTTTTGGGGGCATGTCCCATTAAGGAAGCCCCTATGGTGCCAGGACAGCAAAAAAAACTCACATGGCATACTATTTTGGAAACTACACCCCTCAAGGAACGTAACAACGGGTACAGTGAGCCTTAACACCCCACAGGTGTTTGACGACTTTTCGTTAAAAGTTGGATGTGTAAATTATTTTTTATTTCTTTTCACTAAAATGCTAGTTTTCCCCCAAATTTTCAATTTTTGCAAGGGGTAATAGGAGAAAATGCCCCCCAAAATTTGTAACCCCATCTCTTCTGAGTATGGAAACACCCCATATGTGGATGTCAAGTGCACTGCGGGCGCACTACAATGCTCAGAAGAGAAGGAGTCACATCTGGTATTTGCAAAGCAATTTTTCCTGAAATAGTTTTTGGGGGGCATGTCCCATTAAGGAAGCCCCTATGGTGCCAGGACAGCAAAAAAAAACAAAAAAAAAAAACAACACATGGCATACTATTTTGGAAACTACACCCCTCAAGGAACATAACAAGGGGTACAGTGAGCCTTAACACCCCACAGGTGTTTTACGACTTTTCGTTAAAAGTTGGATGTGTAAATTATTTTTTATTTTTTTTCACTAAAATGCTAGTTTTCCCCCAAATTTTCAATTCTTGCAAGGGGTAATAGGTGAAAATGCCCCCCAAAATTTGTAACCCCATCTCTTCTGAGTATGGAAACACCCCATATGTGGACGTCAAGTGCACTGCGGGCGCACTACAATGCTCAGAAGAGAAGGAGTCACATCTGGCTTTTGCAAAGCAATTTTTCCTGAAATAGTTTTTGGGGGGCATGTCCCATTTAGGAAGCCCCTATGGTGCCAGGACAGCAAAAAAGAAAACCAAATGGCATACTATTTTGGAAACTACACCCCTCAAGGAACGTAACAAGGGGTACAGTGAGCCTTAACACCCCACAGGTGTTTAACGACTTTTCGTTAAAAGTTGGATGTGTAAATTATTATTTTTTTTTTTTTTACTAAAATGCTAGTTTTCCCCCAAAGTTTCAATTTTTGCAAGGGGTAATATGAGAAAAAAAAAATTTGTAACCCCATCTCTTCTGAGTATGGAAACACCCCATATGTGGACGTCAAGTGCACTGCGGGCGCACTACAATGCTCAGAAGAGAAGGAGTCACATCTGGTATTTGCAAAGCAATTTTTCCTGAAATAGTTTTTGGGGGGCATGTCCCATTTAGGAAGCCCCTATGGTGCCAGGACAGCAAAAAAAAAACACATGGCATACTATTTTGGAAACTACACCCCTCAAGGAACGTAATAAGGGGTACAGTGAGCCTTAACACCCCACAGGTGTTTGACGACTTTTCGTTAAAAGTTGGATGTGTAAGTTATTTTTTCTTTTTTTTCACTAAAATGCTAGTTTTCCCCCAAATTTTCAATTCTTGCAAGGGTTAATGGGTGAAAATGCCCCCCAAAATTTGTAACCCCATCTCTTCTGAGTATGGAAACCCCCCATATGTGGACGTCAAGTGCCCTGCGGGCGCACTACAGTGCTCAGAAGAGAAGGAGTCACATCTGGCTTTTGCAAAGCAATTTTTCCTGAAATAGTTTTTGGGGGGCATGTCCCATTTAGGAAGCCCCTATGGTGCCAGGACAGCAAAAAAAAAAAAAACACATGGCATACTATTTTGGAAACTACACCCCTCAAGGAACGTAACAAGGGGTACAGTGAGCCTTAACACCCCCACAGGTGTTTGACGACTTTTCGTTAATAGTTGGATATGTAAATTATTTTTTATTTTTTTTCACTAAAATGCTAGTTTTCCCCCAAATTTTCAATTTTTGCAAGGGGTAATAGGAGAAAATGCCCCCCAAAATTTGTAACCCCATCTCTTCTGAGTATGGAAACACCCCATATGTGGACGTCAAGTGCACTGCGGGCGCACTACAATGCTCAGAAGAGAAGGAGTCACATCTGGTATTTGCAAAGCAATTTTTCCTGAAATAGTTTTTGGGGGGCATGTCCCATTTAGGAAGCCGCTATGGTGCCAGGACAGCAAAAAAAATAAACACATGGCATACTATTTTGGAAACTACACCCCTCAAGGAACGTAACAAGGGGTACAGTGAGCCTTAACACCCCACAGGTGTTTGACGACTTTTCATTAAAAGTTGGATATGTAAATTATTTTTTCTTTTTTCTCACTAAAATGCTAGTTTTCCCCCAAATTTTCAATTTTTGCAAGGGGTAATAGGAGAAAATGCCCCCCAAAATTTGTAACCCCATCTCTTCTGAGTATGGAAACACCCCATATGTGGACGTCAAGTGCACTGCGGGCGCACTACAATGCTCAGAAGAGAAGGAGTCACATTTGGCCTTAGCAAAGCAATTTTTCCTGAAATGGTTTTTGGGGGGCATGTCCCATTTAGGAAGCCCCTATGGTGCCAGGACAGCAAAAAAAAAAAAAAACACATGGCATACTATTTTGGAAACTACACCCCTCAAGGAACATAACAAGGGGTACAGTGAGCCTTAACACCCCACTGGTGTTTTACGACTTTTCGTTAAAAGTTGGATGTGTAAATTATTTTTTATTTTTTTCCACTAAAATACTAGTTTTCCCCCAAATTTTCAATTCTTGCAAGGGGTAATAGGTGAAAATGCCCCCCAAAATTTGTAACCCCATCTCTTCTGAGTATGGAAACACCCCATATGTGGACGTCAAGTGCACTGCGGGCGCACTACTATGCTCAGAAGAGAAGGAGTCACATCTGGCTTTTGCAAAGCAATTTTTCCTGAAATAGTTTTTGGGGGGCATGTCCCATTTAGGAAGCCCCTATGGTGCCAGGACAGCAAAAAAGAAAACCAAATGGCATACTATTTTGGAAACTACACCCCTCAAGGAACGTAACAAGGGGTACAGTGAGCCTTAACACCCCACAGGTGGTTAACGACTTTTCGTTAAAAGTTGAATGTGTAAATTATTATTTTTTTTTTTTTTACTAAAATGCTAGTTTTCCCCCAAAGTTTCAATTTTTGCAAGGGGTAATATGAGAAAAAAAAATTTGTAACCCCATCTCTTCTGAGTATGGAAGCACCCCATATGTGGACGTCAAGTGCACTGCGGGCGCACTACAATGCTCAGAAGAGAAGGAGTCACATCTGGTATTTGCAAAGCAATTTTTCCTGAAATAGTTTTTGGGGGGCATGTCCCATTTAGGAAGCCCCTATGGTGCCAGGACAGCAAAAAAAACCACATGGCATACTATTTTGGAAACTACACCCCTCAAGGAACGTAACAAGGGGTACAGTGAGCCTTAACACCTCACAGGTGTTTGACGACTTTTCGTTAAAAGTTGGATATGTAAATTATTTTTTCTTTTTTCTCACTAAAATGCTAGTTTTCCCCCAAATTTTTAATTTTTGCAAGGGGTAATAGGAGAAAATGCCCCCCAAAATTTGTAACCCCATCTCTTCTGAGTATGGAAACACCCCATATGTGGACGTTAAGTGCACTGCGGGCGCACTACAATGCTCAGAAGAGAAGGAGTCACAGCTGGCTTTTGCAAAGCAATTTTTCCTGAAATAGTTTTTGGGGGGGCATGTCCCATTTAGCAAGCCCCTATGGTGCCAGGACAGCAAAAAAAACCACATGGCATACTATTTTGGAAACTACACCCCTCAAGGAACGTAATAAGGGGTACAGTGAACCTTAACACCCCACAGGTGTTTGACGACTTTTCGTTAAAAGTTGGATGTGTAAATTATTCTTTTTTTTTACTAAAATGCTAGTTTTCCCCCAAATTTTCAATTTTTGCAAGGGGTTATAGGAGAAAATGACCCCCAAAATTTGTAACCCCATCTCTTCTGAGTATGGAAACACCCCATATGTGGACGTCAAGTGCACTGCGGGCGCACTACAATGCTCAGAAGAGAAGGAGTCACATCTGGCTTTTGCAAACCAATTTTTCCTGAAATGGTTTTTGGGGGCATGTCCTTTTAAGGAAGCCCCTATGGTGCCAGGACAGCAAAAAAAACTCACATGGCATACTATTTTGGAAACTACACCCCTCAAGGAACGTAATAAGGGGTACAGTGAGCCTTAACACCCCACAGGTGTTTGACGACTTTTCGTTAAAAGTTGGATGTGTAAATTATTTTTTATTTCTTTTCACTAAAATGCTAGTTTTCCCCCAAATTTTCAATTTTTGCAAGGGGTAATAGGAGAAAATGCCCCCCAAAATTTGTAACCCCATCTCTTCTGAGTATGGAAACACCCCATATGTAGACGTCAAGTGCAATGCGGGCGCACTACAATGCTCAGAAGAGAAGGAGTCACATCTGGTATTTGCAAAGCAATTTTTCCTGAAATAGTTTTTGGGGGGCATGTCCCATTAAGGAAGCCCCTATGGTGCCAGGACAGCAAAAAAAAAACACATGGCATACTATTTTGGAAACTACACCCCTCATGGAACGTAACAAGGGGTACAGTGAGCCTTAACACCCCACAGGTGTTTGACGACTTTTCGTTAAAAGTTGGATGTGTAAATTATTTTTTATTTTTTTTCACAAAAATGCTAGTTTTCCCCCAAATTTTCAATTCTTGCAAGGGGTAATAGGAGAAAATGCCCCCCAAAATTTGTAACCCCATCTCTTCTGAGTATGGAAACACCCCATATGTGGATGTCAAGTGCACTGCGGGCGCACTACAATGCTCAGAAGAGAAGGAGTCACATCTGGTATTTGCAAAGCAATTTTTCCTGAAATAGTTTTTGGGGGGCATGTCCCATTAAGGAAGCCCCTATGGTGCCAGAACAGCAAAGATAAAACACATGGCATACTATTTTGGAAACTACACCCCTCAAGGAACGTAACAAGGGGTACAGTGAGCCTTAACACCCCACAGGTGTTTGACGACTTTTCGTTAAAAGTTTGATTTGTAAATTATTTTTTATTTTTTTTCACTAAAATGCTAGTTTTCCCCCAAATTTTCAATTTTTGCAAGGGGTAATAGGAGAAAATGCCCCCCAAAATTTGTAACCCCATCTCTTCTGAGTATGGAAACACCCCATATGTGGACGTCAAGTGCACTGCGGGCGCACTACAATGCTCAGAAGAGAAGGAGTCCCATCTGGCTTTTGCAAAGCAATTTTTCCTGAAATGGTTTTTGGGGGCATGTCCCATTAAGGAAGCCCCTATGGTGCCAGGACAGCAAAAAAACCTCACATGGCATACTATTTTGGAAACTACACCCCTCAAGGAACGTAATAAGGGGTACAGTGAGCCTTAACACCCCACAGGTGTTTGACGACTTTTCGTTAAAAGTTGGATGTGTAAATTATTTTTTATTTTTTTTCACAAAAATGCTAGTTTTCCCCCAAATTTTCAATTCTTGCAAGGGGTAATAGGTGAAATGCCCCCCAAAATTTGTAAACCCATCTCTTCTGAGTATGGAAACACCCCATATGTGGACGTCAAGTGCACTGCGGGCACACTACAATGCTCAGAAGAGAAGGAGTCACATCTGGCTTTTGCAAAGCAATTTTTCCTGAAATAGTTTTTGGGGGGCATGTCCCATTTAGGAAGCCCCTATGGTGCCAGGACAGCAAAAAAAACCACATGGCATACTATTTTGGAAACTACACCCCTCAAGGAACGTAACAAGGGGTACAGTGAGCCTTAACACCCCACAGGTGTTTGACGACTTTTCGTTAAAATTTGGATGTGTAAATTATTTTTTCTTTTTTTTCACTAAAATGCTAGTTTTCCCCCAAATTTTCAATTCTTGCAAGGGGTAATAGGTGAAAATGCCCCCCAAAATTTGTAACCCCATCTCTTCTGAGTATGGAAACACCCCATATGTGGACGTCAAGTGCACTGCGGGCACACTACAATGCTCAGAAGAGAAGGAGTCACATCTGGCTTTTGCAAAGCAATTTTTCCTGAAATAGTTTTTGGGGGGCATGTCCCATTTAGGAAGCCCCTATGGTGCCAGGACAGCAAAAAAAAAACACATGGCATACTATTTTGGAAACTACACCCCTCATGGAACGTAACAAGGGGTACAGTGAGCCTTAACACCCCACAGGTGTTTGACGACTTTTCGTTAAAAGTTGGATGTGTAAATTATTTTTTATTTTTTTTCACAAAAATGCTAGTTTTCCCCCAAATTTTCAATTCTTGCAAGGGGTAATAGGAGAAAATGCCCCCCAAAATTTGTAACCCCATCTCTTCTGAGTATGGAAACACCCCATATGTGGACATCAAGTGCACTGCGGGCACACTACAATGCTCAGAAGAGAAGGAGTCACATCTGGCTTTTGCAAAGCAATTTTTCCTGAAATGGTTTTTGGGGGGCATGTCCCATTTAGGAAGCCCCTATGGTGCCAGGACAGCAAAACAAAACACATGGCATACTATTTTGGAAACTACACCCCTCAAGGAACATAACAAGGGGTACAGGTGAGCCTTAACACCCCACAGGTGTTTGACGACTTTTCGTTAAAAGTTGGATGTGTAAATTATTTTTTCTTTTTTTTCACTAAAATGCTAGTTTTCCCCCAAATTTTCAATTCTTGCAAGGGGTAATAGGTGAAAATGCCCCCCAAAATTTGTAACCCCATCTCTTCTGAGTATGGAAACACCCCATATGTGGACGTCAAGTGCACTGCGGGCACACTACAATGCTCAGAAGAGAAGGAGTCACATCTGGCTTTTGCAAAGCAATTTTTCCTGAAATAGTTTTTGGGGGGCATGTCCCATTTAGGAAGCCCCTATGGTGCCAGGACAGCAAAAAAAAACACATGGCATACTATTTTGGAAACTACACCCCTCAAGGAACGTAACAAGGGGTACAGTGAGCCTTAACACCCCACAGGTGTTTGACGACTTTTCGTTAAAAGTTGGATGTGTAAATTATTTTTTATTTTTTTTCACTAAAATGCTAGTTTTCCCCCAAATTTTCAATTTTTGCAAGGGGTAATAGGAGAAAATGCCCCCCAAAATTTGTAACCCCATCTCTTCTGAGTATGGAAACACCCCATATGTGGACGTCAAGTGCACTGCGGGCACACTACAATGCTCAGAAGAGAAGGAGTCACATCTGGCTTTTGCAAAGCAATTTTTCCTGAAATGGTTTTTGGGGGGCATGTCCCATTTAGGAAGCCCCTATGGTGCCAGGACAGCAAAAAAAAAAAACCACATGGCATACTATTTTGGAAACTACACCCCTCAAGGAACGTAACAAGGGGTACAGTGAGCCTTAACACCCCACAGGTGTTTGACGACTTTTCGTTAAATGTTGGATGTGTAAATTATTTTTTCTTTTTTTTCACTAAAATGCTAGTTTTCCCCCAAATTTTCAATTTTTGCAAGGGGTAATAGGAGAAAATGTCCCCCAAAATTTGTAACCCCATCTCTTTTGAGTATGGAAACACCCCATATGTGGACGTCAAGTGCACTGCAGGCGCACTACAATGTTTAGAAGAAAAGGAGTCACATTTGCTAATATTGCTGAAATGAGGGGGGCATGTCGCATTTAGGAAGACCCTATGGTGCCAGGAGAGCAAAAAAAAAAGCCACATGGCATACTATTTTGGAAACTACACCCCACAAGGAACGTAACAAGGGGTACAGTGAGCCTTAACCCCCCACAGGTGTTTGATAAATGTTCATTAAGTGGGATGTGAAAAGGAAAAATTTGCTTTTTTAACACTAAAATGCTGGGGTTACCCCAAATTTTTTATTTTCACAAGTGGTAAAAGGAGAAAATGTCATTGTAAATTTGTAAGTACATTTTTTTGGAGTAAGGACATACCTCATGTCACAGCATGCACACCGGTCTCAGAGGTGCCGGAGATCATTCAGGGTCCTTGAGCTGTGTATTTCTCCTATGGAGCCAGAACAGTGGGACCCCCCCTCAAGGGGCATTACATGGGGTAAATAACTGTGGTACACTAAATAACTAAAATGGGGTACAGTGGGACATAAAATTATAAAACAGGTTATGTTCCCAGAATGATGATCCAGAGCATAGCCAAAACTAAAAAATATGCCCACCCCAAACCCTATGCTCTGAATCATCATTCTGGGAATGTGATGTGTGTGGCCGTCTCCTCAAGTGGAGAGAGCGCTGCGCATTTGAGGCAACGTAAAAAGTCCCTGATGATAGTGACTCAGTGACCCATGACCCATTTTTTATAAAAAAAAATAAAATACCCCCAGAGGTCTTATCAGTTTTTTTTATTTTTTTTATTTTTTTTTATTAAACACTTTTTTGGGGCAATTTAGTGGTTTTATGGGGTTAAAACTTGGAATGTACTCTGGACTTGGTACATTGGGGTCAAATTGTGGAAAATTAAAATGAAGAGGGAAAATTTAGTACTCCATGGAGGTGTGATACTCCCTGAAGCAATCCTTAATGCAGAGGCCCGGCTGATCGGGGCAAGTGTCACATTGAGTGATGGTGTCCTTACGAATCCCCCTCTTGAAACACACTCTGCATCTTTTCTGGGCTCGTCCCTTCTTTCCAGTGTGGGGGACCTCACCTGGAAAGTGTTGGCCTGGGACGATCCTGGCACCTATATTTCCAGTTCCTTGGGAAGTCCGGCCTGCTCTTTCCCGGTCCCAAAGATAAGGACCTTTTGGACTTCTTCTTGGAACTGGAGGAATGTCACTGTGTTGCCAGCGTACTGGGACAGTACAAAAGAGTTGTACATGGCAACCTGTACCATGTAGACCGCAACTTTCTTGTACCATACCTGTGTTTTCTGCATGGCGTTATATGGCTTGAGGACTTGATCAGAAAAATCAACTCCCCCCATATACCGATTGTAGTCCAGAATACAATCGTGCTTGAGGACCGTTGTTGTGGTACCTCGCACAGGGACAGGTGAGCTGCGTTACCATGAATAGTGGTCAGCATAAGGACATCCCTCTTATCCTTATACTTGACCAGCAACAGGTTTTCATGGGTAAGGGCACGGGACTCTCACTTGGGAATAGGTGTCTTAACAAAGTTTAGAGGGAGGCCTCTCTGGTTTTTCCGCACGGTCCCACCAGCGGACGTCGATCTGGCGGCAAGGGATGTGAACAGAGGGATGCTGGTATAAAAGTTGTCCACGTACACGTGGTAACCCTGATCCAGCAATGGGTGCACAAGCTCCCAAACGATTTTCCCGCTAACACCCAGAGTGGGGGAACAATCTGGGGGTTCAATACGGGAATCTCGTCCCTCATACACTCTAAACTTGAGAGTGTATCCCGGAGGTACTCTCACAAAGTTTATAGAGCTTCACGCCATATTGCGCCTGCTTCGAGGGAATATACTGGCGGAAGATGAGTCTCCCCTTAAAACTGATAAGAGACTCATCAACCGAGAGCTCCCTAAGCGGTATGTAGGCCTCCAAAAATTTGGCCCCAAAGTGATAGATGACCGGCCTCACTTTGTAAAGCCTGTCATGGGCGGGATCACTTCGGGGTGGACATGCCGCATTATCTGCATAATGCAGGCATTTCCAAATGGCCTCGAACCGCTTCCGTGTCATGACCATACTGTAAAGCGGGGTCTGGTATAGGACGTCCCCGCTCCAGTACTGCCTGACACTTGGCTTTTTGACCAGGCCCATATGCAGCAAGAGGCCCCAAAATGTCCTCATTTCTGCTGCACTGACGGCGTACCATTCATTGGACCTGGCCAAAAAAGAATCCGGGTGGTGGGCGATGAACTGCCTGTCATACAGATTCGTCTGCTCCACCATCAGATTGACAAAACTGTCTGTGAAAAAATAACTGAAATAGTCAATTTCAGTGAATCCAGAATTGTCAATCCGGATTCCGGAGTCGCCAACAAACTCCGCAATCCGTGGCTGATAAGCCTCTGGGGGTCTCCAGACAGGTTCATCGGAAGGGGGCTCCGGTAAACTTGTCTGGGGGGGTCGGACTCCTAGTACGAGAGGCATCACCACTCGCACTAGTGCCGGCCACTGGGCCACTATCATGGGGGGTGCGTGGCCTCGCCTGGCGGCGTCTCCGCCGCCGTGCAGGGGGCTCATCATCAGTACTAGATGATGAGGAGGACAATGAAGACCACAGGAATGTTGGATCTTCATCGTCCTCACTGGCAGATTCGGAGTTGGAGGCAAGAAAAGCATATGCCTCCGCTACCGAAAATGCCCGGCGAGCCATCGCCTGTCTTAGACGGGGGGGGGGGGGGGGGTATGTACTGTGTGTGTGCTTGGTGTAACTATGTATAACGGTGTGTGATTAGAAATCACACACCGTTATATGGGGGGGGGGGGGGGAAATACTGCAGCCCCCCCAAAAATGGGGGGGGGGCTAATGCAGTGCCCTGAACCCCTAATAGGGCCCGGGTCACACTGAAAAACTGCAAAAGACCCTTGGGGACCTATTAGGGGGTAGGGAAATATTTTTTACTTTTTTTTTACTTTTTACCCTACCTTTCCCTGGATTGTATTCTTTCCCTGATCTATGGGGGGCTTCTTTTCTTCTGTGGGGGCTCCGATCTCGGCAGAGGGGGGGTGCCGGTCTTCCTCCATCAGCTCTGACCGTTGACTGAACTCAGCCAGCGGCGGGAGCTGTGGGAAGATGCGGTTAACCCCTCCCCTGCCGGCTGCTATTGGCTGGACGATCGTCCAGCCAATAGCAGCGTTCCTGGGGGGGTGACGAAATCGCCACCTCCCCATAGATACAGTGGGTGATAGGGGGTGTATCATACACCCCCGATCACCTTGTATCTTTGGGTCAGCGGGTCACACGTGACCCGCATCGCCAGAATAGCCGCAAATCGCATGTGTGAATTGACATGCGATTTGCGGCGATTGCCGACATGGGATGGGGGGGGTCCTGATGAATTTTTTTATTCACAAACACAATATGTCTACTTTATGTTTGCATCATAAAATTTACGTGATTTTACTTTTGGAAGACACCAGAGGGCTTCAAAGTTCAGCAGCAATTTTCCAATTTTTTGCAAAATTTTCAAACTCACTAATTTTCAGGGACCAGTTCAGGTTTGAAGTGGATTTGAAGGGTCTTCATATTAGAAATACCCCACAAATGACCCCATTATAAAAACTTCACCCCCCAAAGTATTCAAAATGACATTCAGTCAGCGTTTTAACCCTTTAGGTGTTTCACAGGAATAGCAGCAAAGTGAAGAAGAAAATTCACAATCTTCATTTTTTACACCCGCATGTTCTTGTAGACCCAATTTTTTTATTTTTACAAGGGGTAGAAGGAGAAAATTTATACTTATTTTTGTAGCCCAATTTCTCTCGAGTAAGCACATACCATATATGTCCATGTAAAGTGTTCGGCGGGCGCAGTAGAGGGCTCAGAAGGGAAGGAGCGACAAGGGGATTTTGGAGAGTACGTTTTTCTGAAATGGTTTTTGGGGGGCATGCTGCATTTAGGAAGCCCCTATGGTACCAGAACATCAAAAAATCCCCACATGGAATACCATTTTAGAAACTAGACCCCTCGGGGAACGTAACAAGGGGTAAAGTGAGCCTTAATACCCCACAGGGGTTTCACGACTTTTGAATATGTAAAAAAATATATATTTTTTTTCACTAAAATGTGTGTTTCCCCCCAAATTTCACATTTTTGCAAGGGTTAATAGCAGAAAATACCCCCCAAAATTTGTAACCCCATCTCTTCTGAGTATGAAGGTACCCCATAAGTGGACCTGAAGTGCACTACGGGCGAACTACAATGCTCAGAAGAGAAGGAGTCATATTTGGCTTTTGGAGAGCAAATTTTGCTCGGGGGGCATGTTGCATTTAGGAAGCCCCTATGGTGCCAGGACAGCAAAAAAAAAACCACATGGCATACTATTTTGGAAACTAGACCCCTTGAGGAACATAACAAGAGGTACAGTGAGAATTTACCCCCCACTGGTGTCTGTCAGATCTTTGGAACATTGGGCTGTACAAAATGTTTAATTTGCACAGCCCACTGTTCCAAAGATCCGTCAGACACCTGTGGGGTGTAAATTCTCACTGCACCCCTCATTACATTCCGTGAGGGGTGTAGTTTCCAAAATGGGGTCACATGTGTTTTTTTTTTTTTTGCGTTTGTCAAAACCGCTGTAACAATCAGCCACCCCTGTGCAAATCACCTCAAATGGTGCACTCTCCCTTCTGGGCCTTGTTGTGCGCCCCCAGAGCACTTTGCGCCCACTTATGGGGTATCTCCGTAGTCGGGAGAAGTTGCATTATAAATTTTTTATTTTTTCCCCCCCTTTTACCTCTTGTCAAAATGAACAGTATAGGGCAAAACCAGCGTGTTAGTGTAAAAAATTTATTTTTTTACACTAACATGCTGTTGTAGACCCCAACTTCACCTTTTCATAAGGGGTTAAAGGAGAAAAAGCCCCCAAAATTTGTTAGGCAATTTCTTCCGAGTACGGCGATACCCGATATGTGACCCTAAACTGTTGCCTTGAAATACGACAGGGCTCCAAAGTGAGAGCGCCATATGCATTTGAGGCCTGAATTAGGGATTTGCATAGGGGTGGACATAGGGGTATTCTACCCCAGTGATTCCCAAACAGGGTGCCTCCAGCTGTTGCAAAACTCCCAGCATGCTTGGACAGTCAACGGCTGTCCGGCAATACTGGGAGTTGTTGTTTTGCAACAGCTGGAGGCTCCATTTTGGAAACAGTGGCGTACCAGACGTTTTTCATTTTTATTGGGAGGGGGGCTGTGTAGGGGTATGTGTATATGTAGTGTTTTTTTTACTTTTTATTTTATTTTGTGTTAGTGTAGTGTAGTGTAGTGTTTTTAGGGTACAGTCACACGGGCGGGGATTACAGCGAGTTTCCCGCTGCGAGTTTGAGCTGCCGCGCAAAATTTGCTGCATCGCAAACTTGCAGCCTGATACTCACTGTAAGCCCCCTGCCCATGTGAATGTACCCTGTACATTCACAGGGGGGGGGGCCTCCAGCTGTTGCAAAACTACAACTCCCAGCATGCACAGTTTATCAGTGCATGCTGGTATTTATAGTTTTGCAACAGCTGGAGGCACACAGGTTGGGAAACACTGAGTTAGGAAACAGACAATGTTTCCCAACCAGTGTGCCTCCAGTTGTTGCAAAACCACAACTCCCAAACATTCAAGGCATGCTGGGAGTAGTAGTTCGGCAACATCTTTAGAGCCAGATGTTGCCGAACTACAACTCCCAGCATGCTTGGAGTTGTAGTTTTGCAACATCTGGAGGACTACAGTTTGCAGACCACTAATACAGTGGTTCCCAATCTGTGCCCTTCCAGATGTTGCAAAACTACAACTCCCAGTATGCCAAAACTGTCCAGGCATGCTGGGAGTTGTAGTTCTGCAACATCTGAAGGGCCAGATGTTACAGAACTACAACTCCCAGCATGCCTGGACAGTAAGGGCATGCTGTGGATGTGTAGTTTTGCAACATCTGGAAGGGCACAGTGGTCTCCAAACTGTGGACCTCCAGATGTTGCAAAACTGCAACTCCCAGCATGCCCAGACGCCAAGGGCTGTCTGGGCATGCTGGGAGTTGTAGTATACAGGGTCCCAATACAGCAATGCATGTCGCTTTACGGCGACGTGCATTGCTGTAAAGGGCACGACCGCGGCTGAAGAGGAACTCACCTGTCGCCGCCGTCTTCATCGCCGGGATCCGGGTCTTGAGGGACGAGGTAAGTACCGGGGCCGGGCACTCCCCCGTCCCCCGCCGCGTCCTCCGGTCTTCCTCCCGTCCTCTCTGGACTTCCAGGGGCTGGGCAGGACGGGAGGAAGTAACCACCCCCCCCCCTTGCGATTGGTCGGTTGGGTAACCGACGGATCGCGGGGGATCGGAGGAGGTGGCAGGCTTGCCACCTCGCTCCTGTACTCCAGCATGGTCCTGGCTGTCTGTGACAGCCGGGATCATGCAAAATTACCGGTCGGTCGGGTCCCAGAGACTCGATCAGCCCGGTATCGCCGCAGATCTCAAGGGCGATTTCCCTTGCGATTTGCAGCGATCGCCGACATGGGGGGCCTACATGGCCCCCCTCGGCGTTTGCCCTGGATGCCTGCTGAAGGATTTCAGCAGACATCCGCTTCCGATCTCTGCCCGGCGAGCGGCAGAGACCGGAAATACAACAGGACATTCTCTAACATCCTTGGGCATTAAAGCCCAGGTAGCGGGGACGTTAGAGAACGTCCTATGTCCTTAAGAGGTTAAGACCCAGGGTGTTGGGACGTACTGTTATG